>NW_022195233.1:0-77495 GCF_008641045.1 Pistacia vera | reverse complement strand
GAGCTGAATGACGAAAGTGGTATTTGGAGTCCAATGGAAGATTCAAAGATAATTGCATATGTGTGGAAATATATAGTGAGTTAACTTCATGATTTTGCAATTCTAAGACTAACCATTTTTATTTTTTCTGTGAACCACTTCAGATGTAGGAAGAGTTGCAGACTTCGGCCGGCTGATTTCAGGCCAGATCTTAACCACCAAAACTTCATGCCCCAAGAAGAGGAGTTTATTTTATCACATTCTCCTCACCATCTCCTTCATCGTCAACTTGTTCCTCAGCAGGACATGATCAAAACTCACAACTACATTTTCTTCTTGAAGATACATTTTATCTGCTGATCCACAAGAACATGGCAGCAATGCATAGTGGAGTTCTCATCCAAGGACTTGACTAACAACACTCGAAATGTGACACCAAGTCAGATCATCAACGAGAATAATATACAAAAGAATAATGGATTTTGGAGGACTAAGATAAAATGAGATGTATTCTTGGATTTTCTTTACCTTATTGATCAGCCTTTTCCAAGTTTACTACTGAAATAAATAATAGAGATTTGTATAAAGATGTTTGGGTGGCATCTGCCGTTACCCTTTTTAAGTCTTTCTGATCAAAATTTTCAGAATGAACATGTGGTTTTATGTTTTTAGATTTTTTGTAGCAATTAAAAAAATTATTATAATTAAATATTATTTTCAAAGGGATTAGTGATTTCTGGTTTATAAGTAAACTTCACTTAACAACATGAATTGATTAATTGAGAGTTGGTATGTGGTCAATATTAGGCGAACAGAACCAATCGTTTGTGTTCACTAAAAAAAACGCGCGATCCATCACTTTATAAAGCTCCTGAGACAAGAGAGAGAATAAAATCAAGAATCCTCCGTTAAGATGGTGGCCATTTCTCTTTACAGAGGGAATCTCCACAGGGTTCCAGAGGTGCCTCGTCGATGGCTAATGCCATCTCCTAAAATCTCTCTCAAAGATTTCAAAACCCTTTTGAACCGACGTAACAGAGCCCTTTCTCGTCTCCGCTCCCCCAATGTCACCACTTCAAACCCTAATCTTAACTCTAATTCTAACTCTAAGCAACAACTTCAACCTCCCAACCCCACTCCCCCTGATCTTAAACCTCAATTAGACGATAATAATGCTGCTAATGGCAAAGAAGACGAGGGAATTATTCGAAATCATGAAATCAACGATCGGGGAAAATCGGACGTTGGGGATTGTGCGGTGAAATCGGTTACTGAAGCTGAGGTTGCACCGGAAAAAGCGGTTGATACGGCGGTTACTGATGAGAAATTGTCTTCTTTGGAGGTGGTGGCGAAACCTGCCGAACCGGTTAACCCTAATTTACAGGTATCCAAAACTTTACTCATTTTATGTCGCGTGTTCTTTACTTGAAACAAAAATGCTTAAATTTTATAGTATGTCAAATCTATTGTGTTGTAGTCAACTCCAAAGAAAACCTCGAACTGATTGAGTAATGGTGAAGTAGTGTGTTCTTATCTCCTTTTGTGATGTTTTTGTTAATATTTCGTATCTGTTTTACTTGCTAGACGAGTGAGAAGGTGGAGGTGTTAGATGAGAAAGAGAAAAGGAAAAGGGAAGTTGAGGATAGGCTACAGACTTTGAATGCGAAAAAACATAATCTAGTGCAAGCTTTGAAGCAGGTAAGCTTTGATTTTATCCTTATTTTTTTTCTTAGACGAGATTTCTGGGTATTATGACCTAGCTAATTGGCGGTTCTTCGCAGATATTGAATGCTGAGGAGGAATTAAAGAGACGAAATTGTATGCAAGGAATGGTGGCTCGCCCAGCTGGTCAACTCCAAGTGGATACCACAAATGACTCTGGGTTGAGTACCAGACAGCCTACACCAAGGATGGGATCGGAGGCAAATCTAGGAGGTGATATGGAAGTGGCAGAAGCTGAAGATGTTTCGAACCATAATACTCATTCTCGTCATATGCTTAGAATGAGCAGCATGTCACCGTCTTCAGAGTCCCCTCTTAGAAGGACTACCTATTTCCAACTCAGTGTGGTAATGTACAACTTTTATTTTAAACAAATTAGTGAAATGCCCAAGCGTGTCATGCTTTTCTGTTTATTGAAAATGAAAAGAGAAAAAAATGTTTCACCTTATTTGTTTGAGTTGTGTTTTGTTTCTTCCACTTATATGACTACCGTATTATTTTGGTTAAACTTTTCACATTCCCATACATCGAGGGAATACATTGCAACTGATCATTTCATTTCCAAAACTATTTTGCATTTTCTTTGGAACACTGTGTCATTTGATTAAGAGAGAGTGTACTCTGAATCATACATATTGGTTCATTGAAGGTTTCTTATTAAAAATTTAATTGAAGGATTTCTTTGTGCTGGTTCAATTGGCCACACTTTGTTTGTAGTGTGGAAGGTGCCGACTGCTGACCATGAATCCTAAATCATTTTGTACTTGATTTGGCATAAACAAAACTTCTTTATGTAAATCTGCTAAAGATTAAACACTTTCACTCGGTCATTGCTAGGTTTTAAACATCTTCTTCTTGCTTTGAAGGCTTTTTGCTTTCCTCTATGCACAAATATGCTGCTTGACTCTATGCTCTGTACGCTTTAAATATTTGAAGTTACTCATAACCATATGTGTAGTAGTGTCTTAAACTTTTATACCATACACTCTTTCTTCAGCAAGTGATATAATGGCACTAGTTATGGGCTCAGATAGAATAGAAAGCATGACAGCTTCAGATGTGTACTACCCACTAAATGGTATTAAACGGTATAACATTTACTTATTACAGTTTGTTTAGCTTTGGAGATCAACAATGTAAGTTACTTTTGACTGTGAGCCCTTTCACATATCCTCAGTATGACATGCAGTTTTCTTACATTATCCATGTTTTGGATCCTGAAACACTGCTGTGAAACAGTATCAGGAAATGACATTGGGTGATTGTAAAGTTTTGAATAAAGATAAGTTGACAAACACTTTTTATAACTTTCTCTCACAAATGTTGATGTGGCAGTTTGTAATTGGTTAGCTTGCATTTGGTCAAGCGGGACCCATTGCGAGCTGACCAATTACGAGCTGACCAATTACGAGCTGACACGTCGCGTTTGTGAGAAAAAGTTAGTGAGTGTAGTATTACCGGTAAAGTTTTACATCAATATCAAATTTGTGTGTTATAAAATCTTTTGCTTATACCCATGATAAAAATTTAAGGTCCATTATTCATTTTTCTGTTATTGCATTTCATTCAGGTTCCACACCCTTCTCGAACAAGTATGGGGGTCACGGGTAGTCCATCGCGCTTTGCTCCTATAGGCCATCAGGGGAATCCTGGAAATTTGCCTGCAGTATCTGTATCAGGAACAAATTATGTGGCATCCTCTCCTTCCCCTGCAGCGTCTGGTGGCACATCTGTATTTAGAGATGCTTGGCAGCCAAGTCCATGGAATTAGAAGCTGTGTGCTTGCACCACATGATATAACATCAAGCATTATTTTCTATACCTGATGTTACTGTTTGATGCTCCAATTGTTCAAGTTCAGGTTGGCGTGAATACTTTGAGTTTGTCATATCCTGCTGAATCCCTCTGCTTTTTTATTATTTGTTCAGAGGAATGTGAATGCCCCAATTCCCGCGCGTTATTGATTTATCAGGTGAAGGAAAAACAGAAACTTAACTCTGGTGCGATACTATTTTTATCTCGCAATGAAGCACCATCAAGATCCTATTGGTTCATGACTTGACCTTAGAAATGCTGTAAATTCAAAATTGTTGAAAATCATTCCATATCCGCACTCTGGTTATGTGGGTGATTTGAAATGTACACTTAACCTGTAATTGTATGATCACTTTCCATAGCTCTAAGGTTTTTATCATTAATTTTGTTTTCTTGTTTTACAATGACACATCCCTTTCGATTGATAATTCAAGAGAGAGATTTTCCTAATTAACTTTGTGATTCTTGATTGGGGAAAAAGCTAAAGAAAGTTTCTCTACCTACATAATAATTCCAATACAATCAGTGGAATCTTATTAATTTATGTTATTTGGATGGTGAGGAGGCATGTGCCCACATACTTTTCCGTCTAAGAGCATATCCAATGAAGCTTTTTATTTTAAAAGCATTTTTCATATAAATAAAGAATATTTTTATTGATTTTAAATAGAAAGAACAAAATTTTTATTCAAATCCAACATTCTCTTTAAATTTTAAGAGAGAGAATATGTTTTTCAAGAAAGAAACTTAATAGGATAGATAAATCATAAATAAAATGCATAGAAACTTATAATTTATTATTTAAAATTAGAATAGAGAGTGAAATTTGACTCTCTAAATATGGAAAGTCAAACTTGCTTTTTAATTTATATTTAAAGAATAAAGAGTTTGTTAGACTCATATTTCTATAAATAAATTTTTTATAATAAAGAGTTTGAATCATATAAAGAGTCATTTGTAGATGTTATAATATAACATAATACAATTTTGTATTGTTTCTTTCGTTTTTTTGTTTGTACATGATTAATACGAGACTATAATGAGAAGAGCCTTTCAATTATGGTCATTTAACACTGCATTATTGCATATCCAATCCAAGAATAAGATTGAGTTGTATCCCTTTTGTAATTCTATCCATGTTTAGTCATCATCATGATCTTTGTTTGGTCTTGTTGATTGATGGTAACATTTCATTTAATTTGTTGTGGGTATGAATGAATTCGGATTTTAATAGTGAATAACTCTTAGGGGTTGGCTTGACAGTGTAGGTGGTTTGTTCAATTCATTGATTTGGTTGAATGGAACTGTAACTGGGTCTTTTCTCTTTTTCTGCCGTTCTAAATTGACCCCACTGTTCTTTTTGGCCATTTTTGGTGATGGTCCCTCCTGATAGCAGGACTGTTAGATCCCTAGGAGGACAACAGTAGCTTTCATAAGTTTTACAGTACTACCTAAACCATCTGATTTTTTCCTTCATTCAGATCAAGTCAATGGTCAAACATATCACAGACCCTCCGTTACCCCTTGTTTGTGCATGTTAAAACAAAACAGCCCTAGATCTCGCCACACAACTCCCAATCAAATGAACCCCACAAAACAGACTTCCACCATCCCCAAACAAGTAGGCAACAATTCCCACTTCTCTTCCTTCCTTCTTCATTTTCCTTATCCCCAACCAATTTACATGGAACACCACACCACCCACCACAAGCGCATCATAGCAGCAACCCCAGATCCTAATCCCTCCATGGATCCCACCCTCAAAAAGCAACCCAACAAAACAAACATCTCTTCCAAAACTTCTCACTCAACAACACAAAAGAACCCAGATTCCTCTACTTCATCTAAACCCTTTTATTATATGACCAATAGTTTTTCAAGGTTGAACCTTTACCATAACAAAGCTCGTACTTCACAAAAACACACACCGACCAAAGACATCCATTTGCAAGCCAAAGCCATGACTGTTTCTGCTGATTCTGATTCCTCCAACTTCTTGCGCATTAAACCAAGTAAATTAATGCAACCCCAACAGAGAGCTGCACCCAGAAATGAAAAAGACAGCCGAATAAAGGAGGAAGCTTCTAAAGAGGTAATGAAGAAATCATCGAAAGGTGGGCCATTAAATAGTAAAAAGAAGGAAGTTCATAAGGAGGATGTTGATTGTAAGGAACTGGTATTAGTGAAAGATAAAGATGTGAAGAATGTATTATATGAAGGGCATGATGTCAAGAGAGTTTCAGTTTCGTTAGGGCGAAGGAGATCCTTCTGTGGCTCACAGGTCGAGTTGGCAGGTGTTCTTGCAAATTGCGGTGTGAAGGTTGTTTCAGTCGACATGCCGCCGTTTATGCAAATCCATGCGGTTGATTTTGCAAGAAAGACTCATGATAGCTTAGAAAAGTTCACTGCCAAAACCCTAGCACTCACTCTCAAGAAGGTAATTTCTAATAACTAATTGCTAATTACGAATCACATACTCATTTTCTTAGTTGTAATATAAATTTGGTTGGAATTTTATTTAGTATTGAGGTTTTTTCTTTTTCTTTTTCTTTTTTTTTTCTTTATCTGAAATCAGATTTTTCGAGTTTATGATTGATTAGCAAATACTAATGAGTTTGTGGGGATTGTAATGTTTGCAGGAGTTTGATGGGGTTTATGGACCGGCGTGGCACTGTATCGTTGGGACAAGTTTTGGGTCTTTTGTCACGCATTCGGTTGGTGGGTTTCTGTATTTTTCAATGGATCAAAAGTTGTATATACTGTTGTTTAAGACCACTGTACAAAAAGCAGAGTGAAGTGGATGAGCCGTTGAATTTACAGCATCTCTGGTCTACTATAGAAAAGTTTGAAAATATAAAGCAAGATTGTGTTGTATTGTCCCATTTGTAACTTGTACATTGGTTTGGCTCAAAGAGTAGGACATGAAGAAATCGACTTTCTTTTTGTTTTCCATTTGTTTGGCAGCCATTAGACGTTTCTTTGATGACTAGTGGGATTAGTTTAGAGAGAAAAAAGCTTCTTTTACTTGTTATTTTTTTGTTTCTTATGTTTCAGTTGAATTAATTTATTGCCTGTCCCATCCCATCCCATCTCAACTCTAGACTTCTTTTTCCCTGTCTTAGATTGATTCTTAAACATGTTGTTACCCCTAAGGGCCGGCCTGAAATTGACTTGAGAAATAATATAATAGAATCATACATGAAAGTTTGCTAACCAGATTTTTATTAGACATTTCTTTAATGAAGTTTCATCACCTAATTGATTAGTCAGGGTACAGAGAATGGTACAGAATAGTGTTGCTTTGATTTCACCAATCGTTATAATTGGATGTGGTGTGCTGTGGTTTTCACGGGACTATCACTAGCCTCTGAGAGGAGCCATGGCCCATGCTCTCATTACTATTCCAATAATTTCACGTTTCACTTCTGAGTAATAGGGTCATGTCCTGCAAACGCATTTATTTTGGAACCATTGCTATGATGATTGTACTAACAGGTTCATAATGCTTACTGTTATTCATTTGCCCGGCAAATTTACGAATGTCCATCTAATTTGTGGTTTACTCCCCTATTGTTTTGATGCAAATTGTAGCCGTACCTCTGTTCTTCCAAGCGACAACTATGCAGGTCTATTAATGGCAGAAAACACCTCGGGTTTCAGCCTTACTGTGAGTGTCTGTGGGTGTTTTTACCTTACAAGGAATTACCCCATAAAATGTGCTCGGGTTTTTGACAAATGAGTTGTTAATGGTTTATCCTTTTGTAGAAGGTTTTAGTCGAAATAGTTGCTACTTCTCTTCCTGAGCAAATGGGCAATGTATTAGATTTTAACCAAAAGGAAGGTACAATGAGATCATTAAACTGTTTCTGAAACTTTTATGGATCCAATATGATTGAGTTTGATCTGCGCAAACACTTTTGATAGGTCTGGGTCCTCAAATTATTTATTTGAGCTGGGAGAATGGGGCCTCCAATAGCGGGGCATTTGGGTCTGTTGCTTGGATTTCTGTGTGAAATTTAGACCAGGTCTCAATGTCTACAGAACTATGAGAGAAACACAAAACAACCACGATTGAATCAGGAGATGAAACGTCAAAATTTTCTACTAGCTTCAGGTCCTGTTTTGGAAGTTGAAAGTTGAAACCGTGGAAAATAAGCACACAGACTTTACGAGAAATAATGAACGCCTGGTGGACTGGTCGCCGTTTCGTCATTACTTCGAAGCACAGAAGACGTATAGACTGCTAGTTCTGTTTTTGATAACGAATGTCTTGTTCTTCTTAAGAGAATGATCCTTAATCACTATTTTAAAACAATATATTGTTATTAATAATATTTAAAACAATGAATAATGTTATGCTTATAATTGAATCATATAACCAAAAATATAATTAGATAAAAATTTTATAAAATTTATATAAAATACTATTATGTTATATGGTTTTTGTCTGATTGTATGACTCAATTATTTTTAAAACGATAGAAGAATACTCCTCCTCATGTGCTGCTGAATTGCAAATTTTTGTATTAGATTTCTTCAACTTACCAACCAGGACTTTCCGGGTAATCCTGGAACTTTTGGCAAGGCCTAGTCAAAGGAAAGGGGCCAACCAAGAAGTCCCACTCCCGGAGCTCTGAATTCATTTCAATTCTACAGGACATGGGTTAATTTCAAATTTCATTTTTCATTTCTCAAGCGTTTTTAGTATTCATTATCTTTGAATTTATGTCCAGAACCCTACACGTTGCTGACAAAATGATTGAAAATTCCAATGCATTATGCATGATTGTAAGTCTTGATTGGACATGCAAACTTTCTGAAAGAATTAGTTAGGCAAATGTCCTTATGAATTATTTACTAAGTGAGAAACTTCTCACTTACTTGGCATGCTATCCTAATCTATTTTTATCTTCATAGACCATTCTCCTTCTAAATAAAAGCCACTTTAAATTGTCAATAAAGTTGGCTTATAAACCAATCTTACAAACAATCTTTCACAATTCCAACGTGATAGTTCATAGTTGATTAGTTTATAATTAAGCAGACAAGATTCATTTGCGAGACCAATTGCGAATTGTTATGTCAAAATTGTAAAAGAAAGTTTATGAGATTGAGTTATAAGTGTAATAAGTGTTTTGAAAACCAGACTAGATCGGTTGGTCAGACCGGTTCGACTAGGAACTGGTGTCATCTCTGGTCCAATTTCCTTGAAAACCGGTATTCTTAATAAAGCCAGATTGAGTCGTGGTTGGACCATCAGAATAGTGCCGAATCACAGTCCAATAGCGAGTCAATCTTGTCGGATTTCGACATTGTGCGAGGGAGATAATACCACCATAAGACCTGACGGTATCTCCACGACAAAACTCATCTATTTTCAGTGGCCGCTGTCTAGCCTTTCATCGCTCACTGTACACCTATTGTTCACACAATTGTCGGCCTTCCTTCTTGATTCCGGCAAATTTCGACGCCGTTAGAACTCACTGACACCACCATAAGATTCGCTAGTACCTCCACAACAAAAGCCCTATCATTCCAAACTTCGATTGGCCATCGATCGCCATCCAACTTTTGTTCATGCAACCGTCAACCTTCCTTCTTGATTCCAGCAAATTCTGGCACCATTAGAACTCCCTAACACCAGCATAAGATTCGTCGGCACCTATACATCAAAAGCCCCATCATTCCAAACTTTGATTGGCCGTCGATCGTCGCTGCCTCCACCACTCACCAGTCTCTTCGTGCAACATGGGTGTTTTGGATAGATTTCAAACCTTTAGGGACTCATAGTAATTATTTAGGGGTGTTTTGATGAGTTTTAAATATTTAGGAACTAAAAGGTAAGTTTATAGGATACGGTTCAACTGACCGATCCAACCAGAGCCTTGAACGGGTCAAGGCCCAATCCGATTTTTCAGAATATTGATTGTAGTATTGCCCTTATATTATTTAATGAGTAATACTACACTTACAATCCAAATCTCACAAACTTTATTTCATAACTCTAACGTGACAATTCACAAATGAGTTCTGTTTGCTTGCAATGGGTCCCGTTTTCCCAATTGGAAGTTGACTAATTATGAGCTATTAACTAAAGGTTATGAGAGAAAATTTATAAGATTGGGTTGTGAGCTAAGTTTTATTGATTATTCAATACTTCATTTAAGCCTTTATCACCTTATGAGAGACAGAAAATAAAGCTTTGTCACTTGCATAAGGATAACTAATTATGGATTCTTTGATTCAATAATCTTAATCTCTTGTATGATAAGATTAGAGTATTCTAGAACACCCATTGAATCTTAATCTATCACTCACTCAAAACAGAAACTTTTTCATTTGGGTGGTCATAGCATCTGTTTTATCTCTACTTTCTTGGCACAAAGCTTTATGATGTGCCAGCCATGTAGTGTTCCCATCCCATTGACGTAACACTGAAAAATTCCATGAAACCACGTCATTCTAATAGCGTTCTAGCAATTAGCATTTGGAATTTGTTTACGAGGTAGACAAGATGTGACGACGATAAGGAAAATTTCACATCTCCATACCAAATCTGAAGTTTAGGTCCACGTTTTTGAAACCCAATCAAGAACACCAATCCTTGAAGGGAATTACAATAGAGAAGTTTGAGTACTCTTCTTGCGGTTGCGGTGGCAAGATTAGAGCCACACGAAGCTGAACCAAACCCATATCGGGCATACCCGAAAGAGGCTTTCCAGTGAGTCAATATTTGTTGATTGATTCGCATGCAAATTTCTGCCAGACAAGTAACACAAGTTAGACACGCTTCAGTTTTAATCTTGTGACGAGCAAGAAAAATAATAAAGGGGTCGGGCAGCAGTGATGGTGCTTATTTTGCTTGAGCTGAAAGCTTCTCATAACTGTTATATAAACCTTGACAATACAAAAACAAGGGCTTTCGCATTCATCACTACCCCACCAACTTTCTTCTGTCAAAATTCCACCATTACTATTCTGTAACGCATCTCTCTCTCCCTCTGTCTTACAAAAATGAGAAGGCAAAGTCTTTCTCACGTCAGTGAGAATGAAGTACTTGAGGTGATAAATGAATTACAGATTTTCTATTCATGAAAGATACGTTTGAAAGCTACTACGTATTCACATGCTAATTATCACTTTGAAAATTTTGATATATTGTTGGAAATTGAGAGGGTGCTCTAATATCAATTATTGAAATCGGGAGCAACAACAACATAAACATAAATGATGAACACGACCGACTCCATTTTTATTAATCAACTTCAGTTACATTTAAACCAAAACTAAAAGAAATAAAATTGTTAGGCAGGTTTTGATGATAAGATCCTCAAGTGGGATGACATTTGATTGATACTTTCATACCTAACCTTACCCATTGTGTTTCATCAAAACAATTTGTAGATTGCCATTTTCAATAAACCATACCTCACTAATAAAGTCATACTAATTATAGAAGAAAATAAATTAATTAAAATCATAAAAAAGGGGGAAAAAAATTAAACTCTCCATAGTAATAGGAATGTGATTTTTAGCCACAAGGAATGGAATTAATTACACCATTTGTTTATTCTCTTTTTTCCCATTTGGGTTGAGAAATTATATATGTTTATAAAAGCCTTCAAAAAATAACTTTGTTCTAAGATAGTCTATCAATTCACTATGAAGTATGAATCACTCTGAGTTCTTTTATTAAAATTAAAATTTTAGTATAGACACTTTCAAAATCATGTTATTTAACCTCTCCTTTTGCGATCGGATGAAAAACCTCTTAGTTATTAGAATTAGCTATATCAGAGATTTTGTGTACGAGTCGTAGGATACACACCTACCTCATTTGTGTAATTATATTTGTCCTTTTTTTTTTTTTTTTTTTCTTTTAGTGAACGGGGGTGTGCAGGCTAACATGAGTGTACTTCAACTAATTCTTCGAGATTCTGAAGTTGATAATCGGGTAAATCCCCTCAATAATCACCCTTATTAATAACCTAAGTGGATTGAATTCAAGATTTCTTGAATAATACATCCAAAAGTCCTAATTGATCGCTTTGACCTTTAGAATTAGACGGGTTTGACTCACAACTATACCAGGATACCTTAGATACTGGAAAAAAAGATATGTTTCAATTAAGATTCCAAGAATGAGTTATTTAATAAAAATTTCTAATTTCTAATTATGATTATTATTTAGATATTAAAATTTTGACATTTTTGATGGGGACAAAATTATTATTGGATAATTGAAATCGACATTACTATTAAAAACGGAAACAGATAAACAGCATGAAAACCAACTAATATTTTATTTTTGTTTTTATTTTTATAAATTATGCCTCATCATCTACAACGAACTTGCGGCGCGTGATCCCATGTCTTCTATCAGCTAACCAGTCTACGCGACGAGGATACGATAGACAATCTACTCGCTACTGTCTGAGTTGGATGGATGGATGAAGTACAAAATAAACACGCCAGAGGGACACGTGGACAGTAAAGAAAGCGTTTATAACTGATTAATATACCGAAGCATGTGGGTATAATGTTACATCCATTAGATCTTCCGAGAAAACCTCACTCTATTACAATGCTTTGCGACTTCCCATGTCTTTTACACTTCAAGCTATTGTCTTTTTAAGTTAAGTGATGTCTTCAAACTTCTCTATCACAATATGCTGCTTGACTCTATGCTCTGTACGCTTTAAATATTTGAAGTTACTCATAACCATATGTGTAGTAGTGTCTTAAACTTTTATACCATACACTCTTTCTTCAGCAAGTGATATAATGGCACTAGTTATGGGCTCAGATAGAATAGAAAGCATGACATCAGTGTGTACTACCCACTAAATGTATTAAACGGTATAACATTTACTTATTACAGTTTGTTTAGCTTTGGAGATCAACATATAATTACTTTTGACGTGAGGCCCTTTCACATATCCTCAGTATGACATGAAGTTTCTTACATTATCCATGTTTTGGATCCGAAACACTGCTGTGAAACAGTATCAGGAAATGACATTGGGTGATTGTAAAGTTTTGAATAAAGATAGTTGACAAACACTTTTTAAACTTTCTCTCACAAATGTTGAGTGGAGTTTAATTGGTTAGCTTGCATTTGGTCAGCGGGACCCATTGCGAGCTGACCAATTACGAGCTACCAATTACGCTGACTGTTTGTGAGAAAAAGTTAGTGAGTGTAGTATTACCGGTAAAGTTTTACATCAATCAAATTTGTGTGTTATAAAATCTTTTGCTTATACCCATGATAAAAATTTAAGGTCCATTATTCATTTTTTGTTATTGCATTTCATTTAGGTTCCACACCCTTCTCGAACAAGTATGGGGGTCACGGGTAGTCCATCGCGCTTTGCTCCTATAGGCCATCAGGGGAATCCTGGAAATTTGCCTGCAGTATCTGTATCAGGAACAATTATGTGGCATCCTCTCCTTCCCCTGCAGCGTCTGGTGGCACATCGGTATTTAGAGATGCTTGCAGCCAAGTCATGGAATTAGAAGCTTGTGCTTGCACCACATGATTAACATCAAGCATTTTTTTCTATACCTGATGTTACTGTTTGATGCTCCAATTGTTCAAGTTCAGGTTGGCGTGAATACATTGAGTTTGTCTATATCCTGCTGAATCCCTCTGCTGTTTCAGAGGAATGTGAATGCCCCAATTCCCGTGCGTTATTGATTCTCAGTGAAGGAAAAACAGAAACTTAACTCTGGTGCGATACTATTTTTACTCGCAATGAAGCACCATCAAGATCCTATTGGTTCAGACTTGACCTTAGAAATGCTGTAAATTCAAAATTGTTGAAAATCATTCCATATCCGCACTCTGGTTATGTGGTGATTTGAATGTACACTTAACCTGTAATGTATGATCATTTTCATAGCTCTAAGGTTTTTATCATTAATTTTGTTTTCTTGTTTTACAATGACACATCCCTTTCGATTGATAATTCAAGAGAGAGATTTTCCTAATTAACTTTGTGATTCTTGATTGGGGAAAAGCTAAAGAAGTTTCTTACCTACATAATAATTCCACATCAATGGAATCTTATTAATTTATGTTATTGGATGGTGAGGGCATGTGCCCACTACTTTTCCGTCTAAGAGCATATCCAATGAAGCTTTTTATTTTAAAAGCATTTTCATAAAATAAGAATATTTTTATGATTTTAAATAGAAGAACAAAATTTTTATTCAAATCCAACATTCTCTTTAAATTTTAAGAGAGAGAATATGTTTTTCAAGAAAGAACTTATAGGATAGATAAATCATAAATAAATGCATTAGAAACTTATAATTATTATTTAAAATTAGAATAGAGAGTGAAATTGACTCTCTAATATGGAAAGTCAAACTTGCTTTTTATTTATATTAAAGAATAAAGAGTTTGTTAGACTCATATTTCTATAATAATTTTTTATAAATAAGAGTTTGATCATATAAGAGTCATTTTAGATGTTATAATTAACATAATACAATTTTGTATTGTTTCTTCTTTCGTTTTTTTGTTTGTACATGATTAATACGATATAATGAGAAAGCCTTTCAATTATGGTCATTTAACACTGCATTATTGCTATCCAATCCAAGAATAAGATTGAGTGTTATCCCTTTTGTAATTCTATCCATGTTGTCATCATCATGATCTTTGTTTGGTCTTGTTGATTATGGTAACATTTCATTTACTATTGTTGTGGTATGAATGAATTCGGATTTTAATAGTGAATAATCTCTTAGGTTGGCTTACAGTGTAGGTGGTTTGTTCAATTCATTGATTTGGTTGAATGGAACTGTAACTGGGTCTTTTCTCTTTTTCTGCCGTTCTAAATTGACCCCACTGTTCTTTTGGCCATTTTGGTCCCTCCTGATAGCAGGACTGTTAGATCCCTAGGAGGACAACAGTAGCTTTCATAAGTTTTACAGTACTACCTAAACCATCTGATTTTTTCCTTCATTCAGATCAAGTCAATGGTCAAACATATCACAGACCCTCCATTGCTTGTTTGTATGTGCATGTTAAAACAAAACAGCCCTAGATCTCGCCACACAACTCCCATCAAATGAACCCCACAAACACAGACTTCCACCATCCCCAAACAAGTAGGCAACAATTCCCACTTCTCTTCCTTCCTTCTTCATTTCCTTATCCCCAACCAATTTACATGGAACACCACACCACCCCACACAAGCGCATCATAGCAGCAACCCCAGATCCTAATCCCTCCATGGATCCCACCCTCAAAAGCAACCCAACAAACAAACATCTCTTCCAAAACTTCTCACTCAACCAACACAAAGAACCCAGATTCCTCTACTTCATCTAAACCCTTTTATATATGCCAATAGTTTTTCAAGGTTGAACCTTTACCATAACAAAGCTCGTACTTCACAAAAACAACACCCCGACCAAGACATCCATTTGCAAGCCAAGCCATGACTGTTTCTCTGATTCTGATTCCTCCAACTTCTTGCGCATTAAACCAAGTAAATTAATGCACCCCAACAGAGAGCTGCACCCAGAAATGAAAAGACAGCCGAATAAAGGAGGAAGCTTCTAAAGAGTAATGAAGAAATCATCGAAGGTGGGCCATTAAATAGTAAAAAAAGGAAGTTCATAA
Source organism: Pistacia vera (assembly GCF_008641045.1). Taxonomy (NCBI): domain Eukaryota; kingdom Viridiplantae; phylum Streptophyta; class Magnoliopsida; order Sapindales; family Anacardiaceae; genus Pistacia; species Pistacia vera. The sequence continues at coordinate 62,343 of NW_022195233.1, read as the reverse complement.
GAGGATGTTGATTGTAAGGAACTGGTATTAGTGAAAGATAAAGATGTGAAGAATTATTATGAAGGCATGATGTCAAGAGAGTTTCAGTTTCGTTAGGGCGAAGGAGATCCTTCTGTGGCTCACAGGTCGAGTTGGCAGGTGTTCGGCAAATTGCGGTGTGAAGGTTGTTTCAGTCGACATGCCGCCGTTTATGCAAATCCATGCGGTTGATTTTGCAAGAAAGACTCATATAGCTTAGAAAAGTTCACTGCCAAAACCCTAGCACTCCACTCAAGAAGGTAATTTCTAATAACTAATTGCTATTACAATCACATACTCATTTTCTTAGTTGTAATAAATTTGGTTGGAATTTTATTTAGTATTGGGTTTTTTTTTTCTTTTTCTTTTTTTTTTCTTATCTGAAATCGATTTTTCGAGTTTATGATTGATTAGCAAATACTAATGAGTTTGTGGGGATTGTAATGTTTGCAGGAGTTTGATGGGTTTATGGACCGCGTGGCACTGTATCGTTGGGACATTTTGGGTCTTTTGTCACGCATTCGGTTGGTGGGTTTCTGTATTTTTCAATGGATCAAAAGTTGTATTACTGTTGTTTAAGACCACTGTACAAAAAGCAGAGTGAAGTGATGAGCGTGAATTTACAGCATCTCTGGTCTACTATAAGAAAAGTTTGAAAATAAAAAGCAAGATGTGTTGTATTGTCCCATTTGTAACTTGTACATTGGTTTGGCTCAAAGAGTAGGACATGAAGAAATCGATTTCTTTTTGTTTTCCATTTGTTGGCGGCCATTAACGTTTCTTTGATGACTAGTGGGATTAGTTTGAGAGAAAAAAGCTTCTTTTCTTGTTATTTTTTTGTTTCTTATGTTTCAGTTGAATTAATTTATTGCCTTCCCATCCCATCCATCCTCTCAACTCTAGACTTCTTTTTCCTATGTCTTGAATTGATTCTTAAACTGTTGTTACCCCTAAGGCCGGCCTGAAATTGACTTGAGAAATAATATAATAGAATCATACATGAAAGTTTGCTAACAGATTTTTATTAGACATTTCTTTAATGAAGTTTCATCACCAATTGATTAGTCAGGTACAGAGAATGGTACAGAATAGTGTTGCTTTGATTTCACCAATCGTTATAATTGGATGTGGTGTGCTGTGGTTTTCACGGGACTATCACTAGCCCTGAGAGGAGCCATGGCCCATGTCTCATTACTATTCCAATAATTTCACGTTTCACTTCTGAGTAATAGGTCATGCCCTGCAAACGCATTTTATTGGAACCATTGCTATGATGATTGTACTAACAGGTTTAAATGCTTACTGTTATTCATTTGCCGCGCAAATTTACGAATGTCCATCTAATTTGTGGTTTACTCCCCTATTGTTTTGATGCAAATTGAGCCGTACCTCTGTTCTTCCAAGCGAACACTAGCAGGTCTATTAATGGCAGAAACACCTCAGGTTTCACCTTACTGTGAGTGTCTGTGGGTGTTTTTACCTTACAGGAATTACCCATAAAATGTGCTCGGTTTTTGACAAATGAGTTGTTAATGTTTATCCTTTTGTAGAAGGTTTTAGTCGAAATAGTTGCTACTTCTTCTCCTGAGCAAATGGGCAATGTATTAGATTTTAACCAAAGAAGGTACAATGAGATCATTAAATGTTCTGAAACTTTATGGATCCAATATGATTGAGTTTGATCTGCGCAAACACTTTTGAAGGTCTGGGTCCTCAAATTATTTATTTGAGCTGGGAGAATGGGGCCTCCATAGCGGGGCATTTGGGTCCGTTGCTTGGATTTCTGTGTGAATTTGACCAGGTCTCAATGTCTACAGAACTAGGAGAGAAACACAAAACAACCATGATTGAATCAGGAGATGAAACGTCAAAATTTTCACTAGCTTCAGGTCCTGTTTTGGAAGTTGAAAGTTGAAACCGTGGAAAATAACACACAGACTTTACGAGAAATAATGAACGCCTGGTGACGGGTCGCCGTTTCGTCATTACTTCGAAGCACAGAAGACGTATAGACTGCTAGTTCTGTTCTTGAAACAATGTTTGTTCTCCTAAGAGAATGACGCTTAATACTATTTTAAACATATATTATTAATAATATTTAAAATTGAAAAAATGTTATGTTTACAATCGAAATATAATCAACAAAGTTTTATAAAATTAATGTAATAACACTCTTTGTTTTAAATAAATGACGTTTGAGAGTTAATTTTTTTCAAATTAAGTGTCGTTGTCTATCTATGACATCTCTTCTCTTTCTCCTCTTTTTAAACGTCATTTACACACATTCTCATTATTATTTTTTTTTCATTGCATTTCGATTGCACTTTCATAGGAGGAGCAAATTAGAGATGGAGTAGAAGAGAGAAAAATTACATTAAAAATTAGTTTATTAAAATATGCAATTGCTTATGACGACTTTTATTCGAAAAGGGAGTATTATGTTTTATTTTTTGTCTTATTATGACTCAGATATTCTTAAAACGACAGAAGACTACTCCTCATGTGCTGTTGAATCGCAGATTTTGTATTAGATTTCTTCAATTACCAACCAGACTTTCCGGGTAATCCTGGAACTTTGGCAGCCTAGTCAAAGGAAAGGGGCCAACCACCCTCCCGGAGCTCTGAATTCATTTCATTTCTACAGGACATGATTTAAGTTCAAATTCTTTTTCATTTCTCCAGTTTTTTTAGTATTCATTATCTTTGATTATGTCCAGAACCCTACACGTTGCTGACAAAATGATTGAAAATTCCAATGCATTATGCATGTTGTAAGTCTTGATTGGACATGCAAACTTCTGAAAGAATTAGTTAGGCAAATGTCCTTATGAATTATCTAAGTGAGAAACTTCTCACTTACTTGGCTGCTACTCTAATCTATTTTATCTTCATAGACCATTCTCCTCTAAATAAAAGCCACTTTAAATTGTCAATAAAGTTGGCTTATAACCAATCTTACAAACATCTTTCACAATTCCAACGTGATAGTTCATAGTTGATTAGTTTATAATTAAGCAGACAAGATTCATTTGCGAGACCAATTGCGAATTGTTATGTCAAAATTGTAAAAGAAAGTTTATGAGATTGAGTTTAAGTGTAATAAGTGTTTTGAAAACCAGACTAGATCGTTGGTCAGACCGTTCGACTAGGAACTGTGTCATCTCTGGTCCAATTTCCTTGAAAACGGTATTCTTAATAAAGCCAGATTGAGTCGTGGTTGGACCATCAGAATAGTGCCGAATCACAGTCCAATAGCGAGTCAATCTTGTCGGATTTCGACATTGTGCGAGGGAATAATACCACCATAAGCCTGACGGTATCTCCACGACAAACTCATCTATTTTCAGTGGCCGCTGTCTAGCCTTTCATCGCTCACTGTACACCTATTGTTCACACAATTGTCGGCCTTCCTTCTTGATTCCGGCAAATTTCGACGCCGTTAGAACTCACTGACACCACCATAAGATTCGCTAGTACCCTCCACAACAAAAGCCCTATCATTCCACTTCGATTGGCCATCGATCGCCATCCAACTTTTGTTCATGCAACCGTCAACCTTCCTTCTTGATTCCAGCAAATTCTGGCACCATTAGAACTCCCTAACACCACATAAGATTCGTCGGCACCTATACATCAAAAGCCCCATCATTCCAAACTTTGATTGGCCGTCGATCGCGCTGCCTCACCACTCACCAGTCTCTTCGTGCAATGGGGTTTTGGATAGATTTCAAACCTTAGGACTCATAGTAATTATTTAGGGTGTGTTTTTGAGTTTTAAATATTTAGGAACTAAAAGGTAGTTTATAGGATACGGTTCAACTGACCGATCCAACCAGAGCCTTGAACGGGTCAAGGCCCATCCGATTTTTCAGAATATTGATTGTAGTATTGCCCTTAATTATTTAATGAGTAATACTACACTTACAATCCAAATCTCACAAACTTATTTCATAACTCTAACGTGACAATTCACAAATGAGTTCTGTTTGCTTGCAAGGGTCCCGTTTCCCAATTGAAGTTGACAATTATGAGCTATTAACTAAAGGTTATTGAGAGAAAATTTATAAGATTGGTTGTGAGCTAAGTTTTATTGATTATTCAATACTGTTCTAAGACTAACCATTTTTATTTTTTCTGTGAACCACTTCAGATGTAGGAAGAGTTGCAGACTTCGGCCGGCTGATTTCAGGCCAGATCTTAACCACCAAAACTTCATGCCCCAAGAAGAGGAGTTTATTTTATCACATTCTCCTCACCATCTCCTTCATCGTCAACTTGTTCCTCAGCAGGACATGATCAAAACTCACAACTACATTTTCTTCTTGAAGATACATTTTATCTGCTGATCTACAAAAACATGGCAGCAATGCATAGTGGAGTTCTCATCCAAGGACTTGACTAACAACACTCGAAATGTGACACCAAATCAGATCATCAACGAGAATAATATACAAAAGAATAATGGATTTTGGAGGACTAAGATAAAATGAGATGTATTCTTGGATTGTCTTTACCTTATTGATTAGCCTTTTCCAAGTTTAGTACTGAAATAAATAATAGAGATTTGTATAAAGATGTTTGGGTGGCATCTGCCGTTACCCTTTTTAAGTCTTTCTGATCAAAATTTTCAGAATGAACATGTGGTTTTATGTTTTTAGATTTTTTGTAGCAATTAAAAAAATTATTATAATTAAATATTATTTTCAAAGGGATTAGTGATTTCTGGTTTATAAGTAAACTTCACTTAACAACATGAATTGATTAATTGAGAGTTGGTATGTGGTCAATATTAGGCGAACAGAACCAATCGTTTGTGTTCACTAAAAAAAACGCGCGATCCATCACTTTATAAAGCTCCTGAGACAAGAGAGAGAATAAAATCAAGAATCCTCCGTTAAGATGGTGGCCATTTCTCTTTACAGAGGGAATCTCCACAGGGTTCCAGAGGTGCCTCGTCGATGGCTAATGCCATCTCCTAAAATCTCTCTCAAAGATTTCAAAACCCTTTTGAACCGACGTAACAGAGCCCTTTCTCGTCTCCGCTCCCCCAATGTCACCACTTCAAACCCTAATCTTAACTCTAATTCTAACTCTAAGCAACAACTTCAACCTCCCAACCCCACTCCCCCTGATCTTAAACCTCAATTAGACGATAATAATGCTGCTAATGGCAAAGAAGACGAGGGAATTATTCGAAATCATGAAATCAACGATCGGGGAAAATCGGACGTTGGGGATTGTGCGGTGAAATCGGTTACTGAAGCTGAGGTTGCACCGGAAAAAGCGGTTGATACGGCGGTTACTGATGAGAAATTGTCTTCTTTGGAGGTGGTGGCGAAACCTGCCGAACCGGTTAACCCTAATTTACAGGTATCCAAAACTTTACTCATTTTATGTCGCGTGTTCTTTACTTGAAACAAAAATGCTTAAATTTTATAGTATGTCAAATCTATTGTGTTGTAGTCAACTCCAAAGAAAACCTCGAACTGATTGAGTAATGGTGAAGTAGTGTGTTCTTATCTCCTTTTGTGATGTTTTTGTTAATATTTCGTATCTGTTTTACTTGCTAGACGAGTGAGAAGGTGGAGGTGTTAGATGAGAAAGAGAAAAGGAAAAGGGAAGTTGAGGATAGGCTACAGACTTTGAATGCGAAAAAACATAATCTAGTGCAAGCTTTGAAGCAGGTAAGCTTTGATTTTATCCTTATTTTTTTTCTTAGACGAGATTTCTGGGTATTATGACCTAGCTAATTGGCGGTTCTTCGCAGATATTGAATGCTGAGGAGGAATTAAAGAGACGAAATTGTATGCAAGGAATGGTGGCTCGCCCAGCTGGTCAACTCCAAGTGGATACCACAAATGACTCTGGGTTGAGTACCAGACAGCCTACACCAAGGATGGGATCGGAGGCAAATCTAGGAGGTGATATGGAAGTGGCAGAAGCTGAAGATGTTTCGAACCATAATACTCATTCTCGTCATATGCTTAGAATGAGCAGCATGTCACCGTCTTCAGAGTCCCCTCTTAGAAGGACTACCTATTTCCAACTCAGTGTGGTAATGTACAACTTTTATTTTAAACAAATTAGTGAAATGCCCAAGCGTGTCATGCTTTTCTGTTTATTGAAAATGAAAAGAGAAAAAAATGTTTCACCTTATTTGTTTGAGTTGTGTTTTGTTTCTTCCACTTATATGACTACCGTATTATTTTGGTTAAACTTTTCACATTCCCATACATCGAGGGAATACATTGCAACTGATCATTTCATTTCCAAAACTATTTTGCATTTTCTTTGGAACACTGTGTCATTTGATTAAGAGAGAGTGTACTCTGAATCATACATATTGGTTCATTGAAGGTTTCTTATTAAAAATTTAATTGAAGGATTTCTTTGTGCTGGTTCAATTGGCCACACTTTGTTTGTAGTGTGGAAGGTGCCGACTGCTGACCATGAATCCTAAATCATTTTGTACTTGATTTGGCATAAACAAAACTTCTTTATGTAAATCTGCTAAAGATTAAACACTTTCACTCGGTCATTGCTAGGTTTTAAACATCTTCTTCTTGCTTTGAAGGCTTTTTGCTTTCCTCTATGCACAAATATGCTGCTTGACTCTATGCTCTGTACGCTTTAAATATTTGAAGTTACTCATAACCATATGTGTAGTAGTGTCTTAAACTTTTATACCATACACTCTTTCTTCAGCAAGTGATATAATGGCACTAGTTATGGGCTCAGATAGAATAGAAAGCATGACAGCTTCAGATGTGTACTACCCACTAAATGGTATTAAACGGTATAACATTTACTTATTACAGTTTGTTTAGCTTTGGAGATCAACAATGTAAGTTACTTTTGACTGTGAGCCCTTTCACATATCCTCAGTATGACATGCAGTTTTCTTACATTATCCATGTTTTGGATCCTGAAACACTGCTGTGAAACAGTATCAGGAAATGACATTGGGTGATTGTAAAGTTTTGAATAAAGATAAGTTGACAAACACTTTTTATAACTTTCTCTCACAAATGTTGATGTGGCAGTTTGTAATTGGTTAGCTTGCATTTGGTCAAGCGGGACCCATTGCGAGCTGACCAATTACGAGCTGACCAATTACGAGCTGACACGTCGCGTTTGTGAGAAAAAGTTAGTGAGTGTAGTATTACCGGTAAAGTTTTACATCAATATCAAATTTGTGTGTTATAAAATCTTTTGCTTATACCCATGATAAAAATTTAAGGTCCATTATTCATTTTTCTGTTATTGCATTTCATTCAGGTTCCACACCCTTCTCGAACAAGTATGGGGGTCACGGGTAGTCCATCGCGCTTTGCTCCTATAGGCCATCAGGGGAATCCTGGAAATTTGCCTGCAGTATCTGTATCAGGAACAAATTATGTGGCATCCTCTCCTTCCCCTGCAGCGTCTGGTGGCACATCTGTATTTAGAGATGCTTGGCAGCCAAGTCCATGGAATTAGAAGCTGTGTGCTTGCACCACATGATATAACATCAAGCATTATTTTCTATACCTGATGTTACTGTTTGATGCTCCAATTGTTCAAGTTCAGGTTGGCGTGAATACTTTGAGTTTGTCATATCCTGCTGAATCCCTCTGCTTTTTTATTATTTGTTCAGAGGAATGTGAATGCCCCAATTCCCGCGCGTTATTGATTTATCAGGTGAAGGAAAAACAGAAACTTAACTCTGGTGCGATACTGTTTTTATCTCGCAATGAAGCACCATCAAGATCCTATTGGTTCATGACTTGACCTTAGAAATGCTGTAAATTCAAAATTGTTGAAAATCATTCCATATCCGCACTCTGGTTATGTGGGTGATTTGAATTGTACACTTAACCTGTAATTGTAAGATCATTTTCCGTAGCTCTTAAGGTTTTTATCATTAATTTTGTTTTCTCGTTTTAGAATGACACATCCCTTTCGATTGATAATTCAAGAGAGAGATTTTCCTAATTAACTTTGTGATTCTTAATTGGGGAAAAAGCCAAAGAAAGCTTCTCCACCTGCATAATAATTCCAATACAATCGGTGGAATCTTATTAATTTATGTTATTTGGATGGTGAGAAGGCATGTGCCCACGTACTTTCCGTCTAAGAATATATTCAGCTGTTTATTTTAAAGGGTATCTTTTATATAAATATAAAACATTTTTAATGATTTTTAAATATAAAGAATAAAATTTTTATTCAAATCTAACAGATTTTTTAAATTCAATGAAAGAAAATATGTTTTTTTCAAAAAAGAAATTTAATATGAGAGATAAATCATAAATAAAATATATAAAAACTTATAATTTATATTTTAAAGAATAAAGAGTTCATTGGACTCTTATTTTTATAGATAAACTCTTTATAATAAAAAGTTTGACTTATTTAAAGAGTCTTTTAGAGATGCTCTAACAGACTCTTTATCTTTAAAATATAAATTAGAGAGTGAGTTTGACTCTCCATATTTAGAGAGTCAAATTTTGCTCTCTATCCTAATTTTAATTAATAAACTACATGTTTTTATACATTTTATTTATTAATTCTCTCTCACAGTGAGTCTCTTTCTTAAAAATAAAGAGTATTTTCATTAAATTTAAAAAGTCTATTAGATTTGAATAAAAATTATTTTTTTATATTTAAAAATTAATAAAGATGCTCTTTATTTGTATTCCCTCTGTTTTCATATAAGTGTCGTTTTGAGAGTAATAATTTGTTTCAAAATAAGTAAAGTTCTCTTCTTTCAAATTTCAATGACCCACTTCTTCATTCTTCACCCTTCCCCTCATCTCCTCTCTCCACCTTTTTCTCTACCCTGCCCCACACTTCTCTCTCTCTTTTTATCTTTCTCTTCCCCTCATCTCCTCTCCTTCACAATTTGTCTCTCTCTTAATTAATATTTCACTGTCTCACACACGAAAAACAAAATTTTCCCACCGAAAAAGTCAATTCTCTGCACACTTTTTTATTCTTTAAAAACTGTGTAAAAACTTAAAACGAAACTTATATAAAAAGGGGAGAGTATAAAAGATATTCTTCAAAATAAAAAATACCATTAAAAATATTCTAAATATAATGAATAAAAATTACTATTTAATTTATATTTAAAGAATAAAAAATTTATTAGACTCATATTTCTATGAATAAACTCTTTATAATAAAGAATTTAAATTATATAAAAAATCTTTTATAGATGGTATAATATAACATAATACAATTTTGTATTGTTTCTTTCGTTTTTTTGTTTGTACATGCTTTACTTTGATTAATATGAGACTATAATGAGAAGAGCCTTTCAATTATGGTCATTTAACACTGCATTATTGCGTATCCAGTCCAAGAATAAGATTGAGTTGTATCCCTTTTGTAATTCTATCCATGTTTAGTCATCATCATGATCTTTGTTTGGTCTTGTTGATTGATGGTAACATTTCATTTCATTTGTTGTGGGTATGAATGAATTCGGATTTTAATAGTGAATAACTCTTTGGGGTTGGCTTGACAGTGTAGGTGGTTTGTTCAATTCATTGATTTGGTTGAATGGAACTGTAACTGGGTCTTTTCTCTTTTTCTGCCGTTCTAAATTGACCCCACTGTTCTTTTTGGCCATTTTTGGTGATGGTCCCTCCTGATAGCAGGACTGTTAGATCCCTAGGAGGACAACAGTAGCTTTCATAAGTTTTACAGTACTACCTAAACCATCTGATTTTTTCCTTCATTCAGATCAAGTCAATGGTCAAACATATCACAGACCCTCCGTTACCCCTTGTTTGTGCATGTTAAAACAAAACAGCCCCAGATCTCGCCACACAACTCCCAATCAAATGAACCCCACAAAACAGACTTCCACCATCCCCAAACAAGTAGGCAACAATTCCCACTTCTCTTCCTTCCTTCTTCATTTTCCTTATCCCCAACCAATTTACATGGAACACCACACCACCCACCACAAGCGCATCATAGCAGCAACCCCAGATCCTAATCCCTCCATGGATCCCACCCTCAAAAAGCAACCCAACAAAACAAACATCTCTTCCAAAACTTCTCACTCAACAACACAAAAGAACCCAGATTCCTCTACTTCATCTAAACCCTTTTATTATATGACCAATAGTTTTTCAAGGTTGAACCTTTACCATAACAAAGCTCGTACTTCACAAAAACACACACCGACCAAAGACATCCATTTGCAAGCCAAAGCCATGACTGTTTCTGCTGATTCTGATTCCTCCAACTTCTTGCGCATTAAACCAAGTAAATTAATGCAACCCCAACAGAGAGCTGCACCCAGAAATGAAAAAGACAGCCGAATAAAGGAGGAAGCTTCTAAAGAGGTAATGAAGAAATCATCGAAAGGTGGGCCATTAAATAGTAAAAAGAAGGAAGTTCATAAGGAGGATGTTGATTGTAAGGAACTGGTATTAGTGAAAGATAAAGATGTGAAGAATGTATTATATGAAGGGCATGATGTCAAGAGAGTTTCAGTTTCGTTAGGGCGAAGGAGATCCTTCTGTGGCTCACAGGTCGAGTTGGCAGGTGTTCTTGCAAATTGCGGTGTGAAGGTTGTTTCAGTCGACATGCCGCCGTTTATGCAAATCCATGCGGTTGATTTTGCAAGAAAGACTCATGATAGCTTAGAAAAGTTCACTGCCAAAACCCTAGCACTCACTCTCAAGAAGGTAATTTCTAATAACTAATTGCTAATTACGAATCACATACTCATTTTCTTAGTTGTAATATAAATTTGGTTGGAATTTTATTTAGTATTGAGGTTTTTTCTTTTTCTTTTTCTTTTTTTTTTCTTTATCTGAAATCAGATTTTTCGAGTTTATGATTGATTAGCAAATACTAATGAGTTTGTGGGGATTGTAATGTTTGCAGGAGTTTGATGGGGTTTATGGACCGGCGTGGCACTGTATCGTTGGGACAAGTTTTGGGTCTTTTGTCACGCATTCGGTTGGTGGGTTTCTGTATTTTTCAATGGATCAAAAGTTGTATATACTGTTGTTTAAGACCACTGTACAAAAAGCAGAGTGAAGTGGATGAGCCGTTGAATTTACAGCATCTCTGGTCTACTATAGAAAAGTTTGAAAATATAAAGCAAGATTGTGTTGTATTGTCCCATTTGTAACTTGTACATTGGTTTGGCTCAAAGAGTAGGACATGAAGAAATCGACTTTCTTTTTGTTTTCCATTTGTTTGGCAGCCATTAGACGTTTCTTTGATGACTAGTGGGATTAGTTTAGAGAGAAAAAAGCTTCTTTTACTTGTTATTTTTTTGTTTCTTATGTTTCAGTTGAATTAATTTATTGCCTGTCCCATCCCATCCCATCTCAACTCTAGACTTCTTTTTCCCTGTCTTAGATTGATTCTTAAACATGTTGTTACCCCTAAGGGCCGGCCTGAAATTGACTTGAGAAATAATATAATAGAATCATACATGAAAGTTTGCTAACCAGATTTTTATTAGACATTTCTTTAATGAAGTTTCATCACCTAATTGATTAGTCAGGGTACAGAGAATGGTACAGAATAGTGTTGCTTTGATTTCACCAATCGTTATAATTGGATGTGGTGTGCTGTGGTTTTCACGGGACTATCACTAGCCTCTGAGAGGAGCCATGGCCCATGCTCTCATTACTATTCCAATAATTTCACGTTTCACTTCTGAGTAATAGGGTCATGTCCTGCAAACGCATTTATTTTGGAACCATTGCTATGATGATTGTACTAACAGGTTCATAATGCTTACTGTTATTCATTTGCCCGGCAAATTTACGAATGTCCATCTAATTTGTGGTTTACTCCCCTATTGTTTTGATGCAAATTGTAGCCGTACCTCTGTTCTTCCAAGCGACAACTATGCAGGTCTATTAATGGCAGAAAACACCTCGGGTTTCAGCCTTACTGTGAGTGTCTGTGGGTGTTTTTACCTTACAAGGAATTACCCCATAAAATGTGCTCGGGTTTTTGACAAATGAGTTGTTAATGGTTTATCCTTTTGTAGAAGGTTTTAGTCGAAATAGTTGCTACTTCTCTTCCTGAGCAAATGGGCAATGTATTAGATTTTAACCAAAAGGAAGGTACAATGAGATCATTAAACTGTTTCTGAAACTTTTATGGATCCAATATGATTGAGTTTGATCTGCGCAAACACTTTTGATAGGTCTGGGTCCTCAAATTATTTATTTGAGCTGGGAGAATGGGGCCTCCAATAGCGGGGCATTTGGGTCTGTTGCTTGGATTTCTGTGTGAAATTTAGACCAGGTCTCAATGTCTACAGAACTATGAGAGAAACACAAAACAACCACGATTGAATCAGGAGATGAAACGTCAAAATTTTCTACTAGCTTCAGGTCCTGTTTTGGAAGTTGAAAGTTGAAACCGTGGAAAATAAGCACACAGACTTTACGAGAAATAATGAACGCCTGGTGGACTGGTCGCCGTTTCGTCATTACTTCGAAGCACAGAAGACGTATAGACTGCTAGTTCTGTTTTTGATAACGAATGTCTTGTTCTTCTTAAGAGAATGATCCTTAATCACTATTTTAAAACAATATATTGTTATTAATAATATTTAAAACAATGAATAATGTTATGCTTATAATTGAATCATATAACCAAAAATATAATTAGATAAAAATTTTATAAAATTTATATAAAATACTATTATGTTATATGGTTTTTGTCTGATTGTATGACTCAATTATTTTTAAAACGATAGAAGAATACTCCTCCTCATGTGCTGCTGAATTGCAAATTTTTGTATTAGATTTCTTCAACTTACCAACCAGGACTTTCCGGGTAATCCTGGAACTTTTGGCAAGGCCTAGTCAAAGGAAAGGGGCCAACCAAGAAGTCCCACTCCCGGAGCTCTGAATTCATTTCAATTCTACAGGACATGGGTTAATTTCAAATTTCATTTTTCATTTCTCAAGCGTTTTTAGTATTCATTATCTTTGGATTTATGTCCAGAACCCAACACGTTGCTGATAAAATGATTGAAAAATTCCAATGCATTATGCATGATTGTAAGTCTTGATTAGACATGCAAACTTTCTAAAAGAATTAGTTAGGCAAATGTCCTTATGAATTATTTACTAAGTGAGAAACTTCTTTCTTACTTGGCATGCTATCCTCATCTATTTTTATCTTCGTAGACCATTCTCCTTCAAAATAAAAAAGCCACTTTATATTATCAATAAAGGTGGACTTACAAGCATTCTTTCACAATTCCAATATGATAATTCATAATTGGTTAGTTCGTAATTAGATAAACGAGATCTATTTACGAGACCAATTACAAATTTTTATGTCAAAATTGTAAAAGAAAGTTTGTGAGATTGGGTTGTAAGTGTAGTCAATGTTTTGAAAACCATATTAGATCGATCGGTTCGACCAAGAACCGGTGTCATCTCTGGTTCGATTTCTCCTGAAAATCGGTATTCTTAATCAAACCGGATTGAGTCGTGGTTGGACCGTCAGAATAGTGTCGAATCATGGTCCAATCACGAGTCAATCTCGCCGGATTTTGGCATTGTGCGAGGAAGATAACACCACCATAGGACCTGGCGGCATCTCCACGACAAAACTCATCCATTTTTAGTGGCCACCGTTTAGCCTTTCGTCACTCGCCGTCCACGTATTGTTCACGCAATCGTCGACCTTCCTTCTTGATTCAGGCAAATTCCGACGCCGTTAGAACTCCCTGACATTCGCTGGCACCTCTACATCAAAAGCCCCATCATTCCAAACTTCGATTGGCCATCGATCGTTGTCCACCTTTTGTTCACGCAACCGTCAACCTTCCTTCTTGATTCTGGCAAATTCTGGTGCCATTAGAACTCCTTAACACCACCATAAGATTCGCCAACACCTATACATCAAAAGCCCTATCATTCCAAACTTCGATTGGTCGTCGATCATCTCTATCGCCACCACTCACCAGTCTCTTTGTGCAATAGGGGTGTTTTGGATAGATTTCAAACCTTTATAGACTCATACGCAATTATTTAGGGGTGTTTTTTTATGAATTTTAAATATTTAGGGACTAAAAAAATTTTAAAGGATACAGTTCAACTGATCGATTCAACCGGTCAAACTGAGAACCAGAGCCTTGAACGGGTCAAGGCCTGGTTTGGTTTTTCAGAACATTGAGTGTAATATTGCCCTTATATTATTTAATGAATAATACTACACTTACAACCAAATCTCACTAACTTTCTCTCATAACTCTAACGTGACAGTTTATAAATAGGTTCTGCTTGCTTACAATGGATCCCATTTTTCTAATTGAGAGTTGACTAATTATGAGCTATCAATCTAGAGTTATGGGAGAAAATTTATAAGATTGAGTCATAAACCAATTTTTATTGATTATTCAATGCTTCATTTAAGTCTTTATTACCTCATGAAAGACAGAAAATAAAGCTCTGTCACTTACATAACGATGACTAATTATGGATTCTTTGATTCAATAATCCTAATCTCTTGTATGATAGAATTAGAGTATTCTAGAATACCCATTGAATCTCAATCTATCACTCACCCAAAACAGAAACTTTTTCATTTGGGTGGTCATAGCATCTGTTTTAATCTCTACTTTCTTGGCACGAAGCTCTATGATGTGCCAGTCCCATCCTATTGACGTAACACTGAAAAATTCCATGAACCACGTCATTCTAATAGCGTTCTAGCAATTCGCATGTGGAATTTGTTTACGAGGTAGACAAGATGTGACGACGATAAGTAAAATTTCACATCTCCATACCAAATCTGAAGTTTAGGACCACGTTTTAGAAACCCAATCAAGAACACCAATCCTTGAAGGGAATTACAATAGAGAAGTTTGAGTACTCTTCTTGCGGTTGCGGTGGCAAGATTAGAGCCACACGAAGCTGAACCAAACCCATATCGGGCATACCCGAAAGAGGCTTTCCAGTGAGTCAATATTTGTTGATTGATTCGCATGCAAATTTCTGCCAGACAAGTAACACAAGTTAGACACGCTTCAGTTTTAATCTTGTGACGAGCAAGAAAAATAATAAAGGGGTCGGGCAGCAGTGATGGTGCTTATTTTGCTTGAGCTGAAAGCTTCTCATAACTGTTATATAAACCTTGACAATACAAAAACAAGGGCTTTCGCATTCATCACTACCCCACCAACTTTCTTCTGTCAAAATTCCACCATTACTATTCTGTAACGCATCTCTCTCTCCCTCTGTCTTACAAAAATGAGAAGGCAAAGTCTTTCTCACGTCAGTGAGAATGAAGTACTTGAGGTGATAAATGAATTACAGATTTTCTATTCATGAAAGATACGTTTGAAAGCTACTACGTATTCACATGCTAATTATCACTTTGAAAATTTTGATATATTGTTGGAAATTGAGAGGGTGCTCTAATATCAATTATTGAAATCGGGAGCAACAACAACATAAACATAAATGATGAACACGACCGACTCCATTTTTATTAATCAACTTCAGTTACATTTAAACCAAAACTAAAAGAAATAAAATTGTTAGGCAGGTTTTGATGATAAGATCCTCAAGTGGGATGACATTTGATTGATACTTTCATACCTAACCTTACCCATTGTGTTTCATCAAAACAATTTGTAGATTGCCATTTTCAATAAACCATACCTCACTAATAAAGTCATACTAATTATAGAAGAAAATAAATTAATTAAAATCATAAAAAAGGGGGAAAAAAATTAAACTCTCCATAGTAATAGGAATGTGATTTTTAGCCACAAGGAATGGAATTAATTACACCATTTGTTTATTCTCTTTTTTCCCATTTGGGTTGAGAAATTATATATGTTTATAAAAGCCTTCAAAAAATAACTTTATTCTAAGATAGTCTATCAATTCACTATGAAGTATGAATCACTCTGAGTTCTTTTATTAAAATTAAAATTTTGGTATAGACACTTTCAAAATCATGTTATTTAACCTCTCATTTTGCAATCGGATGAAAAACCCCTTAGTTATTAGAATTAGCTATATTAGAGATTTTGTGTACGAGTCGTAGGGTAGACACCCACCTCATTTGTGTAATTATATTTGTCCTTTTTTTTTTTTTTTTAGTGGTCGGGGGTGTGCAGTGAACGAAATAGAGATAACAACAGGAATAAAATATAATAGTAAAACAAAACAAACAGTAAACAAATAAAATAATACGTGCGATTTATCCTAGTTCACCCAATATGGGCTACGTCCAGCTGAGTCAATATTATTGCAATATGTCTCACTTCTCTCGTTTACAATGAATGAATTGCTCTCACACACATAACAAGAGAAAAATATGTTTATATACTAGGTTTAAGAGATTAAACCTAATTTTACGAGGACTCCTATTCCTAAGCCTAACCCAAAAAGGAATTAGAAATTTAAAAGAAATCCTACAGCGGTTATATATGGAAAAGCCCAAAACCGCCTACGGGCTCGGGGACGCTACCCCTGCGACCCCCACCCGCTCATCGAGGAGCAGGGCACCCGCCCGCTGATGCTGAGTGCATCTCCGTTACCCATTAATGCTGAAGTAGTCGACAACTCTAACATACAGGCCAACATGAGTGCATCTCAATTAATTTTTTGAGACCTTGAAGTTGATAACTGGGTAAATCCTCTCAATAATCACCCTTATTAACAACGTAAGTGGATTGAATTCAAGATTTCT
Organism: Pistacia vera; assembly: GCF_008641045.1. Classification (NCBI taxonomy): domain Eukaryota; kingdom Viridiplantae; phylum Streptophyta; class Magnoliopsida; order Sapindales; family Anacardiaceae; genus Pistacia; species Pistacia vera. The sequence continues at coordinate 45,633 of NW_022195233.1, read as the reverse complement.
TGAATAATATATCCAAAAGTCCTAGTTGACGACTTTGACATTTAGGATTAGACAAGTTTGACTCATAACTATACCAAGATACTTAGATAATGGAAAAAAAGATATGTTTCAATTAAGATTCCAAGAAGGAGTTATTTAATAAAAATTTCTAATTTCTAATTTCTAATTATTATTATTATTATTTAGATATTAAAATTTTGACATTTTTGATGGGGACAAAATTATTATTGGATAATAGAAATCGACATTACTATTAAAAACGGAAACAGATAAACAGCCTGAAAACCAACTAATATTTTATTTTTGTTTTTATTTTTATAAATTATGCCTCATCATCTGCAATGAACTTGCGGCGCGTGATCCCATGTCTTCTATCAGCTAACCAGTCTACGCGACGAGGATACGATAGACAATCTACTCGCTACTGCCTGAGTTGGATGGATGGATGAAGTACAAAATAAACACGCCAGAGGGACACGTGGACAGTAAAGAAAGCGTTTATAACTGATTAATATACCGAAGCATGTGGGTATAATGTTACATCCATTAGATCTTCCGAGAAAACCTCACTCTATTACAATGCTTTGCGACTTCCCACGTCTTTTACACTTCAAGCTATTGTCTTTTTAAGTTAAGTGATGTCTTCCAAAGTTCACTATGCGCACTGCGCACCCTCCCTCTTTTTTTTTTTTTTTTCCTATCTTCTTCTTGGTTTTATTATTTTATTCCTCTTGAATTTATTGAATTTTTCTCACTACAAATTAAAGAAGAAAAAATTACTTCCACTGAATTTTGGACATTTTAGCTGTATACATATTCTGAAATTCACATACCACCCAAATGGGCCTTGAAAATATGTTGAAGTTTTCTATTGGTATCAAAGTTCCGTATCAATTAAGAAACGAGAGCTTTGATCGCTTATCCAAAAATACTTTTTTAGGATAAAACCGTGCAAATCTAAAACCTAAATTAGATAATATCTCTCAAATCCATCTGTCCATTTTTTTTCTTTTTTTTTTGAAGGAAAGTAAAATTTTATTTTTTATTTTTTTATTTTTCTAGGGGGTGAGAACTAGAAAACGCAGGGTGCACAGTGCGCACAGTACTCCCCCACCTTGAGCCCAAAAAAGATCATACACTCTGCTACTCTAGCTTTACAGTCCCTGTCTGTCAAGTCTCAACTTCAAAAAGACCTTCCCTTTCTCTCTTTCTCTATCTCTCTTATTTTGCTTCTTTATTAATCTTTCTTCAATTCCCCAAAGCTCACACGCTTCTGCCAAAAACCTCACTCAATTTACTATCTTTTTTTTCACTCTGTTCACTTCAACTTCTACTCTCAATTCCGGATCCAAATCCTGTACTGGTTCATATGAACACCCCTCTTTGAAAAATGGATCCTCCACTTGTAAATGAGTCTTCTTTCTCTGCTGCTAACCCATCTTCCTACAGTTTGGCTGAGATTTGGCCCTCTCCAATCCACGGTGCTGAAGCGGGGCTCCGAATGGGGAATTTGGGTCACGGGTTTGGGGAGAGTTCGGGTCACAGAGATGGGTCGATGGAGGAATCAACAGTCACTGAGCAGAGTGGTGGTGGGTGTGGAAGGAAGAGAAGAGATGTGAGCTCTGAAGATGAGTCGTCTAAGATTGTTTCTACTACTAGTAGTGCCAATGACTTGGTGGGTCTAACTTAGTTTTTGCATTTATTTATTTATTTATTTTCTGGGGGCATTTGTGTTTGAGTTTCTTTTTGGTGATGGGAAAGTCAAAGGAAACAAAAAAAGTGAATTTTGAGGAATATGTTTTGTTTTGGTTTGGATTTAACATGATGGGAAGTTGAATGGTAATGCTTTTGCGCAATTGATAAGGAAAGTTCCCATTTTTTCTTTTTTCTTTTTTCAATTTTAGTTCAATTAAATGAGTTGTAAAAAGATTTGCAAAAAGAAAATGTTCTGGAATTTTTCGTTTTAGCTCAATTGAGTGCAGACTCCATGTATCCTCCGGAAATTTGAAGATTATTTTTCGTATGATTTTTCGGTTTGTTATTAATCTACTCTAATTATTCTTATTTTTAAGTTTAGTGAAGAAAATTGCGTGATGACTATGTTCTGTTGATTTGGCATAGAGTTTATGAATAGCTGCTCAATTGGGTGAAAACCTTTTTTTTTATGGTCCCAAATGGTCAAAGTCTTAAGTTTTTAGATTTGGGTCATCGTATTCTTGCCAACCAAAGAGAAAGCTAAGTTTTAAGTTTTAAATACCTATATTTATAATCACGTTTATTACTACATATTAGAATATTATTGATTGTGGACTTATATATCAGAAGATTTTCTGGAATCTATTTTCTTTTTAAGTTTTGGAATTCAGAATTGAAAGCAAAAGAAAAGAAAGACAATCTTTATTTATTTATTATTGTTTTGCTACGTTTTACTGCAACTAAAATGAATATCTAGTTAACTGTGACCTTATAGGTGTCTCAAAATATAGGTTCTTTGGCTCTCCTTCAAATTCAGAATATGTTATTTTTGACCATGTTTGAAATCTCACTTGATTTTGATTCTGGATAAAGGAAATTCTATATTTTATTTATGTTGATTTTTCTTATGTTTGCTGCAGAATGAATCCAATAGTAAACGAACGAAAATATCAGGATCTAAAAACGAAAATGGTGGTTCAAAAGCTGAGGCTGAAACAACTTCTGTGGCTGGTAACAAGTCAGCTGATCAAAGCAACAAACCTGCGGAGCCACCAAAAGATTATATTCATGTGAGAGCAAGACGGGGCCAAGCTACTGATAGCCATAGTCTAGCAGAGAGAGTAATTCACTTCAATCCTCTTGATTGTCCAAATTACATCATAGTGCACCTAGTATAATAATATCTGATGCTTCCATGTGGTTAATATACCATTTACACTACTAGATTTGAAACTGTTAACATGTTTATTTTCTTTTTTGGTTATTCTGGTTTAGAACACTAATGGTATAACAGTATAATTTGTTAACTTGGAACATACTTACGTTTCTGCAGGCTAGGAGAGAAAAAATTAGTGAGAGGATGAAGATTCTCCAGGATTTGGTCCCTGGATGTAACAAGGTATCTTCAGTTGACTAACTACTTACATATTAGTTTCTTTGGCTAGTCCTGCAATTTTGCTTAAGTTATTCTTAGGAAGAAATTATTATGAATTCACTGTTGAGTTTTTTGTCATCTATTTTAATAAAGTCCAATCTGCAATCTCATTTGACTTGGTAATCATCTATTAATAAATGGTTACTCACAATCAGGTTATTGGAAAAGCACTTGTCCTTGATGAGATAATTAATTACATCCAGTCACTTCAGCAGCAGGTTGAGGTATGGATATCCCATCTTATGAGTCTGTAGCCATATGCCATTTTCTTCTTTAAGCTGGTAAACAATAATTTAATTTTTTTTTTTTCACTCTTGTAGTTCCTATCAATGAAGTTAGAAGCCGTCAATTCGAGGGTGAGCTTGAGTCCTACCATTGAGGGATTTCATTCAAAAGATGTAAGCCTATTGATACTGACTGATTGCTTAATAATTTCTTTATTATAAAAGCAATTGACTCCAATAATGTGAAATTGTTTTGATGTTTAGGTAATGTGATCATTGATGCTGCCGTACTGAATTTGAATTTAGTACTTCTCTTACCAATCTTTCTGACAATAGAAATGAGCCAAGAGTGCAATTTAGATGTTTGTTGACTGTTTCAAGAACCAAATCAATTCCAGTGAACATCACATAGATACCAGTTATTTATGCTTAATTTAGTAGACGTTTAGTCATTTACAATCAAATGATTCATATGATTAGTTTTCACTAATCGCGTGAAGAAGTGTAGTTATTGAGAACTGGTCTTGTTGTGTGATTCTTTGATATTACTGCAATGTTATAATTTTCTAAGAATTGAAAAAATTCAACCTCTTTGGAAGGTTAGGATTTTCTCTTCTTTCCAATGAGAGAGAAATAATCGTTGGTTAGATCTCGAGTGTGGGTAAAATACTGTTCTGATGAGAGCCCTATGTTTCAACTTATCTTTACTGTTTTACCATCTTAATGTAATCAATATATTCATAGATTCTCAATGGTACTACTACTTACCTATGTTGGACATGTACCTTATTATAAGACCAGATTTTACACAACTATAGGATCACATCTTCGGAACTTCTCTGCTGTATGATTAACTGGTTTTCCTGGCGTGTTAGCTTGTGGCACCACCATTTGATGCTGCTGGGATGCTATTTGGCCCGCAAGCAGCTAGGGAATATGCTCATGGATCACAACACGAATGGCTGCATATGCAGTTTGTGAGGTTTCGATAGCGCAACATAATGTTATACGACCCTCATTGGCATTTTGGATTAAGCGGCAAGTTGAGTTCTTCTGTTTTATACTTACTCAAAAGAGGAAATTTGCTATTGGTTCCCACACTTCAGTGCAGAACATGTTTCCTACATGTAAGACCATTCTAAATTTGTATGATCATATCATTTGTAGATGTATCTCATCTTTCTATGTATCACCTGACTGGATACGTGTACTCTATTAATCAGTTCTTAAGCAAAATTTATCTGAATTCAGTTCTGGAACAGTATCTGAAAGATTGTGTTGTTGAAGAAATTACTTTGTCTTGCGAAAAATAAAAAAATAATTTTGTGGGGTTTTTTTACCAGTGTATAAAAAAATCTGTTGATATGTATCTTTGAATCAAGTCATTGCCATAACAAGTGATGGCTCTGTGTCGTATTAGCTTAAATGAGCAAACTGGCGCTTGAAGGGGGAAAAACAATAGAATTTTCAAATGGCTACTGATACTAACACTTCCATGAGATTAACAATGCTTTTAAATACTTATTCTTCTTATTCACTGTTCAGTACACATACATACGTTGAACACTACTGCAGTCGCAATGATTTATTATTATAAACAATAAATGATCCATCACTTCTGAGAGGTTGAAGGATGGTGAAGAAGCAAATTAACATGAAATCTTGAAAATGCATGAAGTTGAGAAATGGTTACTTGGATCTGATCTCTGATTACATCATCTCCCACCTGGAAGGCTTTGGTCAACACCGCATTAGGAATTGACGGCGTTGAACCGAAGAGACTTGTGGAAGAAATCACAACACCAGGGTAGTGACTGTTGAAAGATGTAAAAGCAAGAGCCTTTCCTTCCCCACGTTTAGTTGGAAGTGAACCAGTCCCTTGGAATCACAACACTCCCCAGGACTCAAAACCTTTGAGTGAAACACGTTGTCACCTGTTCAAATCCTACCACAGCTTTCCTACAATCACAACACCAGTCTCAGATCCACGGGGGTGTGAAGGATGTGGTTGATTCCACCGGGGCAAAGTCTACTCGGTTCGTTAAAAGCCCCAGCGTATGAGCCCTGGAAACGTGAAAACTTAGCAAGTCACTGTCGCTCCAGGATATTTGATGTGTTTCCCTATTTGCGCAGCCCATGCAGAAAAAATCATCCGAAACTACTTGTTCGCAGGTTTGCAGGGGAAGCCATTACTGATACGGAGGATTCAAGTATGCAACACAGAAGTCCTGTAAAGGATCAGGTCGGGCCAACGTGAAGGAAGAGGGAGAATGAATAACACTATTAGGCAACATAAGAGTTGGAAGGTGGGCTTGATAAAGAAAACATATTGTTGTTGTATGTGAACAAAATGGCCAATAGTTTAAGATAGAATATTCCGTGTTGTGATGGATGGAAGATCATGGATCCTTATATATTCCTATTAGTACTGGAAAAAATTGAACTATGTTACTTTGTATTTAGTAAAATATAGCAAAGGAAACTTGCGGTTGAGATTACTGGTTTCTGACTTTGGTTTGGCACTATAAAATTAAAATCGTAGTTACAATGGTCCCTGGCTGAAGATAAAGACCAATGATTACTTTTTTTTTCCCACAGTTGACATGGTCTATGCAATTTAATTGGTTAAAGAGAAGAAATCAAGCCCATTCTAAGTGTAGATTGTTGAAATTGGGGGTTTCTAATATTAATTATTGTGATACTTATTTTGGCACCAACTAATTGTCACGTGCGTGGCGTTGATTGGTCGAAAAGCACGCGTGATAATGAATATAAAGTGAAATAAATGCTATGAGAGCTTTTAAAGTGTTCGGAGTGCTAAGGTGCAAATCCTACTCCACTGATTTGTATTGATATTGATAGTGTGGTCAAGTCGCAACAGCGGACTAACTTACAAAAGATTGGAAGTAAATACAAAAGCGTGAGAGAGAGAGAGATTTTTTGTGTAAAATTGTCGAATCCCCTTAATGAAGGGTCTTCCTCTTCTTATACCCAATTGAATGTGCGTAATCATCACTAAATCCTTGGGTTGTGTGATTGTCAGGATCTAATCTGATTTTACATCCCATTACCATTCCTTTAAGTCGATTTCACGCGATTCGGAGCAGGTTAGCGGACACGTGGGCGCACCAGGACGTTTGGCAGGCCTGACGTGCGCTTACCGTTCTGATGGGAGCATGCCACGTTTCGTCACCAACTCCACGTCAGCCTTTGATTTCTTAGTCATAACAAAGCTCCCTAGTTTGTAGGTTTGAGGGTCGAATCTTGGAAACTAGTCATGCCGCGGTTGGAGGTTTTGGTTGTTCCGACCTGAATAGAAGAAGCTCGGGACATGACCTTCGCGACACACACCTCGCACAGTTCTCGCCCAAACGACCTGGAATCGTCATTTTACGACCTGGATTCGTTGGGCGCTCTTTTACGTGCCTTGGAGAGATTCATGAACCTGTATCCACGCTGTCAGGCGCTCTGCACGCGCTGCAATGTCTGCCAGAAACATTAAATGCGCTGCGCTGACTCGGCGTCGTTTCGACAGCTCTGATTGCACGACGCACTTGAACACGACTCCCATCACGACATTTATGCGACGTGGGCGCATTAAATGCGGGGAGAGAGGAGGCTGTGGTTTCGATTCGGAGAAGTGGTAACCGTCGATTCGCAATCCATATAAAAACTCACATTTTTCAGATGAGGTCACGAAAACCCCTTTTGCTTCGAGTGTCAAGCCTTTGCAAACCAGAAATTATCCTTTTCCGATCGGCGCTTCTCAGGCAACTGAAACGAGTTTCGGCCTCGATTACGCATCCCAGAAGGTAAGATTCTCTTTTTTTTTTTTTTTTTTTTTTTTTTTTTTTGCATTTGTTTGGTTGGTGGGCAACGGCGTTGGGTTTCCTGGCGTTCCACCAGAGACGCGCCACTGTTGCGGAATCGAGCCGTGGTTGGTGGCTCAAGTTACTATTAGGGTTTTAGGAATTTGTCCCCTGCCACCGCACGGACAAAACATGAAGGCCTAAATGACCGTGTCTGTCGATGTTGCAGACTCTGGAATGGATTCGTCAACGTCCAAACCTGAGGAAGCGGCCAGCTCGTCCTCGCGGGACGTTCCCGAGGATGCATCCCTTGATGTCTTCTCGTTCTCACCCAAGAAGAACTTAATAGATAAAAAAGCAGTTTGACGTCCGTGCGGGGGTGTTCCTCGAGCATACCAGGTCGGCACGGCACCCTTCCGATGGCCTTGTCGCGATCTCCAAGAGATCTTCAAGGTGGAGGGACGATTCCCCTCCATCCTTTCATCAGGTTGTTCCTGGATCACTTCGGGATCGCACCTGCAACTCACGCCAAATGCGTATGTCATCGCTGTCGCGATATACATCGCGTGCTGCGAAAGCGGCTTGGTGAGCCAACGGCAGTGGAGCTCGGCGTCGCCTATTACCTCAAAAAGAGTAGGGACAAGGATTCATACTACTTGTCCCGGCAACCTACCATCGCCGAGGGATACATAGCTATCCCAGCAACGCGGGCCTACGAGACGAAATTCTTCTTTTTTCTGCTATGACGGCCACTGCCGCTTTTAGACACCAAGTGGGTTATCCTCGTGAGGCATATTATCTGTTCGCATGCTCTATAATACACGACCTGTATTCTTTTGCAGTTAACAGAACGACTAGCCAAGACTTACTTGACCCCCGGATAGGCTCGTATCTTTTGGAGTACTAGACGAGGAGAGCCGGATGCGAGGAAGCTCGTGACACCGCGAACTTGCGGAAGTACGGTTTTTTCACGACAAAGCGTCTTTCGAAGCCTTGGAAGGTAAGTTACGTTGATTCCCGTCCTGGTCGCGGAGCAATTTTGTTTACTAACGCACTTGCATGCAGAACTAGTGCCCCAAGGAATCTGAGCAGCCCCGTCGAGCTCCGTTTGTCTTCCCTCGATCGGGAGGAGGGAGCGGCCGAAGCTGCTCGTCCCATTCATGCACAACCGGTGCAAACTGCTGCACCTTCATAGCCCCCCTGTGCATGAAGTGACCAGGGCGAACAGGTCGCTCAGGCACCACCGGCACGCCTAAGGCGTAAAGCCCCGCCCAAAGGTCGAGAGAGGAAATAGGTTCAGGCTGAAGAGTCTGAGACCGATCCGGAGGAGCCCTTGAGGTCGCGAAGGGACTCAAGGAGGTCGGGCAAGGACCTGCGAGTGAGGCGATCACCTCCGACAAGGCAAGGACATACCAGTGCGGACTCGCTGGGGAGCCTGCCAGAGTACCTGTAGTCGATATTCTATTCTCTGCTCGAGTGTGGACTATCGGAGTCTTACGATGAGTTCGCTGACACGGGCGATGACCTGATGACCACGTCGTTCAAGCATCTAAGCAAGGTAAACGAGCTGTTCTTAAAATTTTGTTCTGGTTCATTTCTAACCATTTCGTGCTCGCAGGCTCTACTTGCTGAGGATGTCTATGAGGGACTCGGCTGGAGCTGCGAAGGTTCCAGCGACCTACGGAAGAGGTCGCGAAGCTCAAGAAAGCCTAAGTCCGCCGAAGCTGAAAGAACACAAGCATTTGATGCGGCGAAGCTATCTGAGCAAAAGGATGCTGCTTTACGAACAGTGGACTTCAAAGGCGGAGCTTGAGCGACGCGTGGAGTGTAAGGAACTCAAAAAGGACAACCGCCAGGCTCTCCAAATGGTCGGGGAGAAGGACTAGGAGATCCAAGCGACCTCCGTATGGCCCAGCGAGTTGAACAGGAAAAGGAGCCTCCGAACAGAGAAGCGAGCTCTTGAGCTGAACTCCAGAAGAGTCGTGAAAGGTGCTTCACTGACTGAAGAAATGCGGAATCAGTCAGAGGAGCTGGAGGAAAAGGCCGCCGACTGGGCGATCGGGTCCATTTATTCCCTCCGATTAAGGAACCCAGCTATGGACATTTCTGATCTCCCGAGGGGTGGCGTGAGGCTTTGCGGATCATGGCTGAGGAGGACGATTAGGTAGCCGTGGCCGCCCAACGACACGACCAGGCAGGGGGTTCTGGTTCAAGGATCCCCCCGACCAGCCGTAGTGTAATGAGTCACCCCATCGTATTGGGTCTAACTTTTGTTTGTACATAATGAAGACACTTTCTTTTCAATTGCAGTTCGCTTTTTCATACAAGTTCAATTTAATATTCAATTTGCATAAGCAATATTACATGTGAATTCTTACACGCGAACAGAACACACAACGAACTGTCTCCAGCGAACAAAATTAAGCTTTACATTAGAAAGAAATTAACATAAACTGATTGAGAGCTGAGTTCGCGATTACTGATAGTAGGGTCGGGGTGTTCGGCGTTCCAAGCTCGGGGTACTTTAGAACCGTTCAGTCTTTTGAGATGGTAAGTCCCCGGCCTGATCACCTTGTTGACCCGTATGGCCCTTCCCAGTTAGGTCCCAGTACCCCTGCACTCGTTCTCTGGTCCCAGGAGAACTTCCTTTAGCACAAGGTCTCCGACCTAGAAGTCTTTTCGCTTGACCTTTGAATCGAAAAACCTATTTGCTCATTGCTGGTAGGCTCTATCCTTAGGAAGCCTTGCTGAATGCTCTTCACGAGATCCAAACTTGCCCTCATAAGTGCTTCGTTTTCAACCTCGTCATACAAGTCCCTCCGAAGAGAACTTTTCCCACTTCTACAGGGATCATCGCCTCGCAGCCATAGGCTAGCGAAAAGGGGTCTCTGAAGTGGAAGTTCTTGGAGTTGTCCTGTACGCCCATAAGACTTCGAGGAGGTCGTCAGCCCAATTCCCCTTGGCTGCCCCAAGTTTGGCCTTTAGAGTTGCTTGATGGTCTTGTTGACTGCTTCAACTTGGCCATTCGCTTGCGGTCTGGCGACTGAGACAATTTTTTTATGGATGCCCCGCTCGTCGCAGAACTGCTTGAACTCCTCATTATCGAATGCTTCCATTATCCGAGATGAGGGTGTGAGGAATTCCGTAGCGGCACACTATGCTCTTGAAAACGAGTCTTTCAGCTTTTTGGTCGTGATCGCGGCTAGTGTTCGGCTTCCACCCATTTCGTGAAGTAATCTACCGGACCACGGCATACTTGACCCCTCCCTTTCCGACTGGCATGGGTCGATAAGATCGATCCCCCACATGAAAACGGCCAGGGGCTATGATACGTTTACAAGTCCTAAAACACTTGTAAACATGAGTGGACAAGAATTACAAGTCCTAAAACACTTGTTAATTCGGTTGATCAAAGAATTTCATTTCAAGTCCTAAACACTTGGATGTGTTGTGGAAAGCATTGGAGGAGATTCGGCCCAAGCAAGTCCCAAGGGAGAAAGAGCCCAAGCACTTTGGCCCAAACCATTCCATGTCCAAGCCCAACAAAGGAAGCTCCAAGTCCACCAAGAAGAAGCCCAAGTGTTGGAGTAAGCCCATTCGGCCCAATTCTCATTCCAAGGGGAAAGTCCACTTGAACCTTATTGGATCCATTGCAAGATCTTCAAGGCCCAATCTCTTGCACCCTTATTAGTAGACTTGATTAGGATCATTGATCAAGTTTTGGGCTAATAAAGTGAGTTTTTTTCAACTAATAGGGTGGTTAAAGACATGAACCCTAGAATTGGAATCATGTCCCTTTTTTGCATTAATTGGGTATGGCCTTAATTTTGAATGGAAGGCTTGTAATTTTTTTGTAATATTTATTATTTTCCATTTTCTTGTAATGTATTTGTTGATTACTCTTTTAACCTTGTAATTGCCTATATAAGGCAACTATTCTCCCTGTAAAGTTAGTTCATGAAATTATCAAAAACTTGGTTTAACCATTGAGGAACTTTGTGTTCTTATTGAACTTTCTTTATCCAAGTCTTGGCAAGAGATTGGTGGTGAATCGATTCAAGTTGGTGGAGAATTCCTTTAGGCTTGAAGTGTTCATTCTTGTCTTAACCTAAAAATTGCAATAAGTGCAACATTCTTCCATTTGTGTTTGGCCGAATTTGAGCTTGAGTTTAGGGCATTTTTTGTATTGTTTGTTGTTGAAAATTGGTTGGATTTGGATCATTTGGTATCAGACTTAGGTTGTGAATTGGAGTAGGATTGATTGAATGAAGTTGGCCGGATTTTGGAGTATACATTGCCGGATTTGGAGTTCTTTGGCCTAATGTTTTCAAAACTTCTCTTGTTACAAGTGAATGACAATTTTCTCTCTCATCAAACACTATCCCACCAAATCCCTTACACCTTGCCCTTGTAACCAAACCCATTGCCACCTCACCAAAACCCTAATCAATTCCCTCCAAAGTCAACTAAACCCATTCCTTAACAACCAACCTTAAACCCTTAACCCAAACCCTAAACCCTAAACACAACCCTAAACCCTAAACCAATTAATTAACCAACTACTCATCTCCAAACCCCATTCCTTAGCCTAATCACAAAAATACTATTCACAGAACACTATTCACAGAACACTATTCACGAACACTATTAAAGAATACTTACACTTAACCAAATCACCAAATACATACACTTGACCTTTCCCTCCCATTTTCCATTTTTCTTTAACTTTCAAAAAATTACTGTTCATCCAATTTACTGTTCACAGTAGTAACTTTTAAAATTCTCATGAAAACAAGTCCCCTTCCTCCCCAACTCCACCCCCAACACCATGGGAAAGTGCCAACAAAAGAATTCAAGAAGAACTTGATGAAGTAGAGAAATATGTCAAGCATGATGGAGTTGATGGTTAACATGTCTAAGGACATTGCCAACCTTTCACAACCCAAAACTACTTTGAGGAAACCCCAACCCCCCCCACGGATGGTCGCCCACACTACCACCAACGAACCATCCTTAGGACACCATTGTATATGGAAAACCTAGAGATAGTAATGATTCATCTAGTGAATCCGAAGTGCCTAGGAGGAGAAAGTTTGATGATGATAGGGGTCTTAAAGTAGACTTACCCAATTCAATGAGTCTTGACCCAAATGACTTCATTGATTGGTTGCATGAGATTGAGCGGGTATTTGAATTTAAGGGCTACAATGATGAAAGAAGTGTAAAGTAGCCATATTAAAGTTCAAGGAGTATGCCTCCTTGTGGCGGGAAAATACAGGAAGAAGAGAAAGAGAAGGGAGGCTAGAATTAGATCATGGGAGAAATTGAGGAGAGTGTGAAGAAAAGATTCTTGCCCGATAATCACAAACAAGACCTTTATCTTAAGCTCCATAATTTGAAGCAAGGATAGAAAGTTGAGGAGTTATTCGGGAGTTTGAAGGGTTGATGTTGAGAAGTGATATTCCCGAAGAGAAAGAGCATACATTTGCAAGGTTCATAGGCGTTTTGAGTAAGACATTGCATACAAGCTTGAGTTGCAAGCTAACCATTCCTTGGGGATGTTTGCAAGCTGTCTACAAGGATTGAAAAGCATTGAAGATTGAAGTCCTTGGCCCCCAAGAATCTTTAAGGAAAGTAACTACCAAAGGGGTTCACCTTCCTACACCAAACCATATGTGGCACCTACGCTTATGCTAAGAACAAAGCCAATGAAACACCAAGGAGAAAATAGGTTTTGTGAGGAATGATGCTCCACGCCTGATTTGAGGAACAAGAAATGTTTCAAGTGTTAAGGTTATGGGCACTTCCAAGCAATTGTCCAAACCAAACATTATACCCTTGAGAAATAAATGAGATTATGATGCTTGTCAAAGGGATTCTAGTGAAGAAGAGGAAGTAGATGAGAGTGAGAATGAGGTTATTGAGGAAGCTGATAGTGAGAGATGCTTATGCTCAAGAAGTTGCTGTATACTCAAGTAAACCCCCAAGAGAACCAAAGGGAGAACTTGTTCCATACAAGGTGCACTATCAAGGGAAAAGTTTGTTCAATGATCATTGATATTGGAATTGTACCAATGTTGCTTCCACCAACCTGTGGAGAAATTGGGGCTGCTGGTTGTGGATCATTCTCACCTGTACAAGCTACAATGGTTGAGCAATGGAGACACCATACAAGTGTCAAGCAAGTAGTGGTACCATTCTCCATTGGGAGACTATTCGGATGAGGTACTTTGTGATATCATTCCCATGGATGCTTGCAATCTTTTACTTGGAAGGCCATGGCAATATGATAGAGAATGATCCATTGCCGCAAGAATACATACTCATTCAAGCTCAACAAGAAGTCTATTACCCTTGCACCCTTAGCCCCCACCCAACCATTATCCAAGCTCCCACACAAACACTTCCCAAACACTTTCCCAACACCCTCCAAGGCATCAACCCGTAAACCCTCTTCCTAAATAGCACCCAATTAGAAAGAGCTTCCTCTACACCAAACCTCTCATTGCCCTCCTTATACCAGACAACCAAGAGAGAGAGCAACCTGAATTTCACCCAAAAGTTCACCATCTCTTGGATGATTGCTGTTTTTTCCTAGTTGACCAAGGGTTTGCCACCACTTAGGGGAATAGAACTCATATTGATTTGGATCCCGGTGCACCTCTTTCCAATAGGCCAGCATATAGATGCAATCCCAAAGAGTCAAAGAGCTTCAAGGACAAGTTGAGGAATTGATTTCCATGGGATTTGTGAGAGAAAGCATGAGCCCTGTTCAGTTCCAGCCTTACTTGTACCCAGAAGGATGGCACTTACCGGATGTGTATTGATAGTCGGCCATCAATCGATAACTATCATATATGGTATCCCATTCCACGTTAGATGACATGCTCGATGAGCTTCATGTGCAGCCATCTTCTTAAAAATTGATCTAAGAAGTGGTTACCATCAGATTAGAATGAGAGAGGAGAGATGGAAAACGGCATTCAAGACCAAGGGAGGATTGTATGAATGGATGGTGATGCCTTTCAGCCTTTCCAATGCACCAAGCACCTTCATGAGGTTAATGATAGGTACTCAAACCTTTCATTGGAATTTGTGGTTGTATATTTTGATGATATATTGTATATAGTACTTGTGAGGATAGTCATGTAGACACCTTAGCTTAGTGCTTGAATTATTGAGGCAAAAGAAGTTGTATGCTAAGCTTGAAAAATGTGAGCTATTTATGAAACATTGGTGTTCTTGGGTTATGTAGTTTCGGGAAAAGGTTAGATCAATCCAAGGTAAATCCATTCAAAATTGGCCTAAACCGGTTCAATTACGGAAGTTAGGAGTTTTCATGGTTTAGCCTCTTTCTACCGTAGGTTTGTCCCTAATTTTAGTTCCATTATGGCTCCCATAACTGAATGTTTGAAGAAGGGATCTTTTGAGTGGACTAAGGCAGCAAATGGCTTTTAATTTGATTAAAAAGAAATTGTGTGAAGCTCCCATCCTTACCTTACCCCAAGTGTTTGAAGTAGAATGTGATGCAAGTGGTGTTGGCATTGGGGCAGTTTTGAATCAATCCAAGAGGCCATAGCATTTTTAGTGAGAAGCTTAGTGATTCAAGGAGGAAGTATAGCACTTATGATAAGGAGTTTTATGCTATAGTGAGAGCACTTGACCATTGGAGTCATTACCTTCGCGCCGAAACAATTTGTCCTCCATTCGGACCACCAAGCTTTGAGGTTCATCAATGGGCAGCGTAAACTCAACACAAGACATGCTGAGTGGGTTGAGTTCATCCAATCCTTTTCTTTATGCTGAATTACAAACAAGGATCACACAATGTTGTAGCCGATGCACTCTCTAGAAGGTATGCCTTACTTTCTTTGCTTGATTCTAGAGTTCTAGGTTTTGAATTAATGAATTGTGCTATGAGGAAGATTTGAGATGAAACATGCTAACTGAATGTGGGAAACCTGGTTTTGAGAATTATATATGCATGATGGTTACTTGTTCAAGGTAGAAAAGATTATGTGTCCCTATGGGTAGTTTTAGAGAACTAATTATGAGGGAAGCACATAGTGGTGGGTTGGCAGGCCATTTGGGGTTACTAAAGACTTTAGAACCATCAAGAGATATTTTTATTGCCTAAAATGTTAGGGGATGTTCAAGCCTTATTAGAGGTGTGGATCATGTCAAAGAGCTAAGAGTCAATTCAAGGTCGGACCATACCTACCCTTACCCATAGCCGGCACCTTGGGAGGACCTTAGCATGATTTGTGGTTGCATTGCCTAGGTACAAAGAGGAAAAAATTCCATCATGGTAGTGGTTGATAGGTTCTCAAAAATGGCCAATTTCATATCTTGCCATACCACGCATGATGCCTTCAAAATTGCTGATTGTTCTTTAGAGAGGTGGTGAGACTTCATGGCATTCCAGACCATTGTCTCGGATAGGGATACAAAATTCTTGAGTCATTTTTGGAGAGTTTATGGGTAGACTAGACAAAATTAATGTTTAGCACCTCACACCACCCACGCAAACCGATGGTCAAACCGAAGTGATGAATAAAGGTTGGGTAATGTCCTAAGGAGTTATGTGAGTAAGCATTTAAAGGATTGGGATTTGCAATTGGCACATGCTGAATTTACCTACAATAGGAGTCCTAGTTCTACGACGGGTCACACTCCTTTTGAGGTGTTGTATGGAGTAAACCCACTTATCCCTTTTGATCTCACTTCCCTCCCCCTTGATTTTGAGCCAAGTGTGAATGCTATAAGAAGTTGAAACAAATGAAGAAACTCCATGAAACCGTAAGACTCAAATAGAAAATTCAATGAGAAGATCAAGAATAAGGCAAACACATAGAAACCTAAGCTTTTCCAACCGAGGGATTTAGTTTGGATTCACTTGAGAAGGAGAGTTTTCCAAGTAAAAGGAAGAGTAAATAGCTCCTAGGGCTGATGGAAGTTTTGAGATTGTTGAGAGGTAAATGATAATGCTTATAAGTGGGAGTTGCCTAGTGAGTATGGGGAGTCTCGGCCACCTTCAATGTGGGGATCTACGCCATACTTGGAGGACGATTTGGATTTGAGGGCAAATCTTCTCACCCGAGGAGGATGATACGTTTACAAGTCCTAAAACACTTGTAAACATGGTGGACAAGGAATTACAAGTCCTAAAACACTTGTTAATCGTGTTGAATCAAAAATTTCATTCCAATCCTAAAACCTGATTGATGTGAGTGTGGAAACATTGGAGGAGATTCGGCCCAACAAGTCCCAAGGGAAGAAGGCCAAGCACTTGTGCCAAACCATTCCATGTCCAGCCAACAAAGGAGCTCATGTCCACCAAGAGAAGCCCAGTGTTGAGTAAGCCCATTCGGCCCAATTCTCATTCCAAAGGGGAAAGTCCACTTGAACCCTTATTGGATCCAATTGCAAGATCTTCAAGGCCCAATCTTGCACCCTTATTAGTAGACTTGATTAGGATCATGATCAAGTTTTGGGCTAATAAGTGAGTTTTTTAACTAATAGGGTGTTAAAGACATGAACCCTAGAATTAGGGAATCATGTCCCTTTTTTGCATTAATTGGTATGGCCTTAATTTTGAATGGAAGGCTTGTAATTTTTGTGTAATATTTATTATTTTTCATTTTCTTGTAATTATTTGTTGATTACTCTTTTAACCTTGTATTGCCTTATAGGCAACTATTCTCCTTGTAAAGTTAGTTCATGAAATTATCAAAAACTTGGTTTAACCATTAGAGAACTTTGTGTTCTTATTGAGATTTCTTTATCTAAGTCTTGGAAGGAGATTTGGTGGTAATCGATTCAAGTTGGTGGAGAATTCTTTTATGCTTGAAGTGTTCATTCTTGTCTTAACCTAAAAATTACAAGTAAGTGCACATTGCTTCCATTTGTGTTTGGCCGAATTTGAGCTTGAGTTTAGGGCATTTTGTGTTGTTTGTTGTTGAAAATTGGTTGGATTTGGAGTCGCTAGACATAGTTATACAGCTCTGAGAGGGGGCTCGCGGAATGTTCGCGAACCGCTGGCATTTATCACATTTCTTGACAAAGTTGTGCGCATCTCTTAATCCGGGGCCATAATATCCCTGACGACCAACTTGTTCACTAGAGATCGACCTGTTGGTGGTTACCGCAGATCCTTCATGGATTTCCCTCATGATTTCAGTCTGCTCTTCGCTAGTTACACATCGGAGGAGAGGGGCACTAAATCCTCTCCTTACAGCTGTTCCCCGATGAGTGTGAAACAGCGAGATCTTACCGGCACCTTGCCTCAACCTTGTCCTTGGCAAGGTCCCATCTTTGAGGTACTTAATGGGTGTCATCCAAAATCCGGTTGAGCCACTTACGGCCTTCGGGATGTCGTGTCTGAGGTTGAGGACCAACGAACAAAACAGAATGTTTCTGGAGCCTCTGAATCCAACGAGGAGGCTATCTTGCAAGGTGTCCCTATATAATGCTCTCTCGGGGATCTAGCGATTTCAAAGTGCTTAAACGACCCCAGCGGTCTTAGCCTCTTTCAGTAGCGGACCATGTTCTCTTCCTTGGCTTGGTATCCACTAGAATTTGTTGACGACCAGCATCGAGTCGCTGTAAATGCTGATCGCGTTTGCACCCATTTCTTTCGCAAGTCACAACCCAGCGAGCGGGGGCTTCGTACTCGGCCTCATTGTTGTCGCCTTAAACCCAAACCGGAGAATACCATGAATTGAGCCCCTCGGACTCCAAGGAGAGACCCGCATCGGCTCTTTTCCTGTTTGATGCCCGTCGATGTAGAGGTTCCAAGTCGACAGGTTCTGATTACTTCTTGCATGGCTTCACTAGGCTGTTGCTCGCTTGGGAGATAGGAAAATTCTGAATAGAGTGCAAGCAACTGCCCTTTAATGCCGCCCTGGGCTTGTACTTTAGGTCGAACTGGCTCAATTCCATGGCCCATTTGAGCAGTTTACCCGAGCTTCTGGTTTCTAAAGGACCTGCCTGAGGGGGTAATTTGTCATTACATTGATTGTAGGGGTACGGAAGTAAGTCGCAGCTTTCTGGACGCGACCAGCATAGCAAAAGCTAGTCGCTCCATTTTTGGATACCGCATCTTGGCTCCGATAGACGCTTACTTGCATAATATACTAGCCTGAGCTTTTCCTCTCCCTGTATTAAGCTGCACTGACACGAACTGGAGACGGACAGGTAGATGAGTAGGATTTCCTGTGGAAGAGGCTTAGAGAGGAGAGGTGGCTTCCCAAGGTGTTCTTTTATACTCGGAATGCCTGCTCGCATTCGGATGTCATTCGAATTTCTTATTGGCCTTCAGAACATTGAAATGGTAAAACGCGGTCTGTTAGCCTTGATTGAAGCGCTAAGTCCGCTATCCGCCCTTTAGACTCATGACCTGCTTCTTGCTGGTCGGGCTCTCATTCGATGGGCCTGGATCTTCTCGAGGTTTATTTCTATGCCCTGCTGATTAACCATATATCACAGAACTTTCCTGACGATACCCCAAATGAACATTTGGGAGGTTCAGCTTTACTCTGTAAGGCCGGAGATGTCAAGTCAACATCTCTGCGAGATGCGTTATGTTCTGAGGTGACCTGGGATTTGACTAGCATGTCGTCCACATAGACCTCCATTGTCCCCCGATCTGGTCGGAGAACATTCTATTGACACACTCTGATAAGTCGCACCCGCATTCTTGAGGCCGAGAGGGCATGACTTTGTAACAGTATAGCCCCCGGTCCGTAATGAGGTCTTATGCTCCTCATCTGGTTTATACATCGGGATTTATTTGTATCCCGAGTATGCAATCCATAAAGGCATTACAGTCTCGTGAAGCCTCGAGGTGGCATCAACGAGCTGGTCGATTCTCGACAGGGGGAAGCTGTCTTTCAGGCAAGCTTTGTTAAGGTCGCTGAAGTCTACGCAGGTCCGTCACTTGCCATTTGGCTTCTTTACCAGGACCGGGTTGGCAACCCAGGTCGGGTAGAGAGCCTCACGAATGGATCCATTTCGGAGAAGGTTCTCCACTTCTGATTTTAGTGCGGCGTACTGCTCAAGATCCATCGCCCTTCTTTTCTGGCGAACTAGCTTGGCTTCACTGTTGACATTCAATGAATGGCAAATAATGTCCGGGCTGATCCCGACCATATCTGTGTGTGACCAGTCAAACATGTCAATGTTCTCCTTTAAGAAGCTTACCAGCTAGGAAGCGAGCTGTGGGTTGAGACAGCTTCCAATCCATAACACTCGGCTCGGCTCTTTTGGATCAACCAAAACCTCGGACAGATCCTCAAACGGGCCACTGGGGGGGATTTCTTGGATTCGCAGATCTATGTTATCCTCCGCTGGACCAGGCTGTGGCTCGATCTGGCTGATCGCCATAGCCTGGCGGGGCACACATCGCGAAATGCCCTTTCCCTTATCTGCTATCTGGACCGCTTTTACATAGCATTCGCGAGATGCGCTCTGCGATCCGCTTACTTCGCCTATCCCCGTTGGAGTGGGGAACTTCATCTTGAGATGATAAATGGAAGTAACTGCCCTGAAGGTTCTCAGCAGAGGTCGCCCCAAGATTCCATTAAAGGCCGATGGGCAGGCCACGACCAAAAATTCAGTAACCCTAGTCACCTCGTCGTAGTCGCCGAGCGTGACTGGTAGCTGGATCGTTCCTTTGGGGATCAGGTGATCCCTTATAAAACCGTACAGAGGCATCGAGGCTGGCTTCAGGTCGGCCTCGACTAGGTTCGTTCTATCGAAAGCGGACTTGAACAGGATGTTCACAGCGCTTCCGTTGTCTACAAGCATTCTGCAGACATTATGGCACCCTATCAGGGGCGTGATCACCAGAGCATCCTCATGAGGATGGTGCAAGCGAGCTACCTTCTTCTCGCAGAAGGTGATCGGTTCCTCCTTTCTGGCTTTTTGAGGTCGTTGCGAAGTGTTCATTACCCTGATCGGGTCGTGATGTGCTTTGCGAGCATACCTTTCCTGCGCTCCTCACGTGTTTCCCGCGAGGTGCGGACCTCCGAAAATTATGTTCACACTGCTATATCCGCTGCGATCACGACGCTTTTTCTTTTGCTCCCCTTGGTTCTGTTTTGGAGAGTCAACAATGTACTCCTTGAAGTGCCCTTTCTTGATGAGCTCTTCGATAGCCTACTTCAGAGCTCAGCATTCATCAGTGTGATGCTCATTATCCCGATGGTAACGGCAGTATTTTTTGCTGTTTCTGGCCATAGTAGGAGTTTTCATGGGTTCGGGCTCACCGAGCAAGTTGGCCTCCTTGGATTTGTCGAGGATTGCAGATATGGACATGTTCAACGGAGTGTATTGAGTCCTGTTACGGTCACGACGAGGAACAGGAGCATAGGACTTTTTCTGCTCGTAACGGGGTTTCTTCCCTTTTCGCTGATCGTCAATATCTCCTTTGTGATCAGCTCTCCTATTATCTCCCTGACCAGACATACTGCTGGAAGTGCCGTGATCGCAACGGCGGAGTGCCGCCAATGAATTCTCTATTCGGAGATACTTTTCTGCTAGGTTGTAGAATCTGGTGAGGAAAATATCGTCCTCAGCCTGCAGTTCTTTCCACAGGTCGGTTTGCGGGCGAACTCCAGGTATTATAAGTGTTCAGATGGACTCTTCTGGAGTGTGGGCCACCTTGTTGAGTTCCTTGTGGAAACGGTCAATGTAAGATTGCAGGGATTCGTCTCTTTCTTGCCTTATGTTGCTGAGGTAGCTCAAAGGCATCGAAAACTTCAGATTGGCTTGGAAATGCCGCAGGAACGCCGTGCTCATCTGAGGCCACGAACTGATCGATTCTGCCGGGAGTGACCTTAACCATCGCTTGGCATGAGAAGTCAGCGTCACGGCCAAACAACGGCATTTTGCAAGGTCCGAAATCTGGTGGAGCTCCATCAGGTCGTTGAACTCATATAAGTGATCCTGCGGATCATAGTTCCCATCAAACGGCCGCATATCTGGCATTCTGAACCCTGGTGGAAGTGGGGCAGCTAGCACTTCGGGAGAAAAAGGGGATGCAGAGGCGACCTGCGCTTGTTCGTTTTGCTGCTCCCTTAACCTGTCCAGAGCTCGCTGTAGCTCCTCAATTTGTGGTAACGGAGCCAATTGGGGATTGCTTTCACCCGTGCGAGTCCGACCTTCTCGATTACAGTTCAGGAAGGTCTGGAGGTAGGATTCCTCCTCGCCTCGGCCGACATTTCCGACCGCCCTTGACACACGCTGGCTAGAGGCGTGCGAAGGCGACAGATCGTGCGATGCATTTTCACGACCCTCGCGATGGTACGAACCACCCCGCGAGGTGTGGGGGCCACCTGCATGATAACGATCAGGATCGTTTTGCTGGCGGTGATAAGAATCATCGCGCGCGACATTTTTGCTTGGGTTCGCCTGCGACGTGGCATGGGACTGCTCGGGATTCACTTTTTCGTCGAGTCTCAGCTTTGCTGATACCCTGCTCGGGGCACCTTTTGTGCTCGCTGGTCCCTGGGGGCCCGTAGGCTGACCTTTTGCCACTTGCTTGCCCTTACATCTACGTGCTGCAGTGCTCGCGGCATGGGCTATTGCCCTTTGCCGCGCTTTTGCGCGACCGGCAGGCGTCTTTGGCGGTTGCACCGCCCTAGCTATGGTAGATGACATGCCTTGGTCCAAACGGTCCAACATTTGGTTGACCGTCTGGAGAGTATTGTCGAACCTCTCCAGGTAGTTTCTGATGGCAGGGTTAAGTTGTGAAGCTGCCGGGATATCCCCCGCAGCATTTTGCGAAACTGGAACTTCTTCGGTATGCTGATTAGCTTGCTCTGGCTCAGATTGGCGGGCCATTTCCTGTTGTAGGACCAGTAGGTCAAAGATTCTCCTGATTAAGGGTAGACACTAAATCAGGCCCTCCTTCTAGCGCCAAACTGTTGATGCTTGATTTTGGCAACAACTAATTGTCACATGCGTGGCGTTGATTGGTCGAAAAGCACGCGTGATAATGAATAAGAAAGTGAAATAAATGCTATGAGAGCTTTTAAAGTGGTTCGGATGCTAAAGTAGCAAGTCTTACGTCCACTGATTTGTATTGATATTGATAGTGTGGGTCAGGTAGTAATAGCGGACTGACTTACAAAAGATTGGGAAGTAAATACAAAAGCGTGAGAGAGAGAGAGAGTTTTTCTGTAAAATTGTCGAATCCCCTTAATGAAGGGGTCTTCCTCTTCTTATACCCAGTTGAATGTGCGTAATCATCACTAAATCCTTGGGTTGGTGTGATTGTCAGGACCTAATCTGATTTTACGTCCCATTACCCATTTTCCAAGCCGATTTCACGTGATTCGGAGCAGGTTAGCGGACACGTGAGAGCACTAGGACGTTTGGCAGGCTTGACGTGCGCTTACTGTTCTAACGGGAGCAGGCCACGTTTCGTCACGCAACTCCATGTCAGCCTTTAATTTCTTAGTCATAACAATTATAGAGGTTGAAAATGTGGGGAATTAGGCTGCAATATGTAAGGATATGTGAATCTGAAGCATTCTAAGATGCAATCTTGCGAGCAAGTCATGGAAATTGGAACGTGGTCTTTTCCTTTCGTAGAAGTTGTAAATGACTTGGCATACGTCTTAGCTTATTTAAGAATTAGTCGTTGGATCAGTTACATAAGAAATATGATCAAATGACCATTCATATCTCCTGATATTTTCGTGAGGACAACCATGAATCTAGAGCAGAAGTTCTTCGAAGTCTTATGCTGACACAAGCCAATGGAAGCACCTGATAAACATTAACTTGTTCGGAAACCAACCATATTATTTTATTGGATGTGTGATGTTGATATTAGGACGTATGGTTTTCCTGTGTTGTAGTGCTGCTGCTGTCACAATGTTAGCCTATACATCTCTAAATATTGCCATTGCTTCTGTGGGAACATTGCATAATATTTTACTGTGATTCTAAAAACCCTGTTGAATCCCAGCAGTCTTTTGAACTATATAAAACGCTAAGTGCTCATGAAAATAGTTGGATATCTTGAAGCCCATTAAACAAATTAATAATGTTGCTAAGCAAAATTTGTAATTAGTATTGTTTTAAGTTTTAATGCCACAATCTAACTCACTATTCGAAATTCCCAAATAGAACATTAAAATGTTGTGCAATTAAGCAACATTTTAACCTAGTCTACAATACTTAAATAATGTTCAAAGAAATGATATTTTGCTTGAAACAAATATTTTTGATTATTAGATTGAAGCTGGAAACTGGCAGCAAAAGGGCAGAATTTGAAGTGGTAAAGTTGGCTTGGGAGCAATTCACCATAGCTGATTTGTAGGCATGCTGAAGTGATTGTTTTTGGTGAATTCAACATACATTAGGCTGCCCACTTTATATCAAGTTAATGTGAAGTAATTCGAGTTGCTAAAGATGTATGGTTAAGGTGTATTTTAGGATTAAAATATATTTTATGTTAGGTACAACAGTAGGATTACAATGTATAAACTTTGATGTTTTTGGTGAATGCATATATTGAATACAAGTCTTCCTCTCTCTTATCTCTTCCTTCCTTTTTCTCTCCCGTGTAACTATCATTTACGTGCTCCAATAACCAACAACTGATATCAGAGCTCCATTTGATCTTAAGGAGCCTGCAAAAACCTTCATTTTTGGCACTCACTCAGTTAGTCCTCACCACACCAAAAACCAGAGTTCATGGCAGCAGGTTCCGCCTCACTCCTACCTCCAACCTTCAATGGAGAACAATACCATATGTGGGCTGTTAAGATGAAGACTTATCTAAGAGGTCAGAGTTTATGGCAATACATAGAAGAAGAGAAGCAGCCGCCACAGTTGGGGCCAAATCCAATCTTGAATCAAATAAGAATCCACGAAGAAGAGACTGCAAAAGCTCCAAAAGCTTCGTCCTATATACATGCAGTTGTTACGGATCAAGTCTTCACAAGGATAATGGCTTGGAGACAGCAAAGGAAGCTTGGGACAAGCTTAAGGAAGAATTTGGAGAAAGTAGCCAAACTCGAAATATGCAAGTCTTGAACTTAAGGAGAGAGTTTGAGACATTGAAAATGCAAGAAGCTGAAGTGGTTAAGGAGTATGTAGATAGATTAATGAATGTGGTTAACAAGATAAGGCTGCCAGGGGAGGAGATAACAGATAAACGAATTGTAGAGAAGGTATTGGTGAGCCTACCCGAGAGGTTTGAATAAAAAATCTCCTCTTTGGAGGATTCCAGGGACTTGTCTAAGATCACCTTGACTGAGCTTGTTCATGCACTTCAAGCGAAAGAGCAAAGAAGAAAGTTAAGGCAGGAGGACAGTGGTGAAGTTGCATTGGTTGTCCTGCAAAAGGGCAAGCCAACTCAAGGAGGAAACAAGAGACTTGTTGGAGATAAAAGAGGAAAGGAGAGAGCTAGCAGTCAGTGGAATAAACCAGGAGGTTTCAGCAGTTTGCACCATACTGCAAAAAGAAGAACCATGCAAAGAGCAAATGCTGGTTCAGACTAAATGTTTAATGCAGGGCATGTAAGCAATTCGGCCACATTGAAAAGGTCTGCAAAATCAAACCACACCAGCCAACACAGCAAGCATAGGCGGCTGAGGATTTGCGGCAAACTACAGAATCAGAGCAGTTGTTTGTGGCTTCCTGTTATGCTGTTAAGTCCAATGCTAGAGCTTGGCTGATTAACAATGGATGTACAAATCATATGACACCTGATCTGGAGAATTTTGTGAATCTAGACCAATCATACCAGTAAAGTGTAAAGGTGGGAAATGGTGACTTTGTGAAGGTTAAAGGCAGAGGAGATGTGGTTGCGTAGACCTTGATAGGTACAAAAATAATTTCTAATGTGTTGTTTGTTCCTGAAATCAATCAAAATTTGCTTAGTATAAGAAAGATGCTTGAAAGAAATTACACTTTACACTTTGAAAATCCTGCACAATATTAGATAATGAGGGAAATGTGATGATGCATGTAAAAATGGTGGGGAAGAGCTTCCCAATTGAACTAAAAAAATCAAAATTTCAAGCTATGACAGTGAATTTAGATGACATAGACCTATGACATAAAATGTATGATCATTATCATTTTGTTGACCTTAGACAAATGAAACTAAAAAATATGGTGCATACCTTACCGGAAATAGAAGCTTAGCAAACCTATTTTTCCATCAAACCAGGCCTGAAGAGCTACTAAAAAGCTCCAATTGGTACACACTGATATGTGTAGACCAATGCAGACCCCATCCCTAAGTGGATCCAAGTACTTTACTTTGTTTATTGATGATTATTCAAAAATGACTTGGGTGTATTTTTTTAAAACAAAAAGGTGAAATTGCTGCTGTGTTTAGGAGGTTTAAAACTCAAGTTGAAAACCAAGCTGGTGTAAGGATAAAGGCTGTGAGAAGAGATAATGGGGTGAATATACTTCATGGAAGTTTGAATCAATATGCAAGGATACAGGAATATGGCACTAGTATAGCTATCCTTATAGTCCTCAACAAAATGGAGTGAGTGAAAGGAAGAATAACAGTGATGGAGATGTCAAGATGCATGCTAACTGAAAAAAGTCTGCCAAAGGAGTTATGGGCAGAATCTGTGAACTCTAGTGTGTACTTGTTGAATAGGCTTCCAACCAAGGCTTTAAAAGATCAAACTCCATTTGAAGCATGGTATGGAGTTAANCTTAGACAAATGAAACTAAAAAATATGGTGCATACCTTACCGGAAATAGAAGCTTAGCAGACCTATTTCTCCATCAAACCAGGCCTGAAGAGCTACTAAAAAGCTCCAATTGGTACACACTGCTATGTGTAGACCAATGCAGACCCCATCCCTAAGTGGATCCAAGTACTTTACTTTGTTTATTGATGATTATTCAAAAATGACTTGGGTGTATTTTTTTAAAACAAAAAGGTGAAGTTGCTGCTGTGTTTAGGAGGTTTAAAACTCAAGTTGAAAACCAAGCTGGTGTAAGGATAAAGGCTGTGAGAAGAGATAATGGGGTGAATATACTTCATGGAAGTTTGAATCAATATGCAAGGATACAGGAATATGGCACTAGTATAGCTATCCTTATAGTCCTCAACAAAATGGAGTGAGTGAAAGGAAGAATAATAGTGATGGAGATGTCAAGATGCATGCTAACTGAAAAAAGTCTGCCAAAGAAGTTATGGGCAGAATCTGTGAACTCTAGTGTGTACTTGTTGAATAGGCTTCCAACCAAGGCTTTAAAAGATCAAACTCCATTTGAAGCATGGTATGGAGTTAAGCCTCAAGTGGATCATCTTAGAATCTTTGGGAGTATATGTTATATCCTCATACCAGCCATCAAAAGATCTAAGCTTGATGACAAAGCAAAGGCTGGAATTCTGGTTGGTTACAACCTCCAATCCAAGGCATACAAAATTTATATTCCAAAGTCTAAAAAGGTAGTGATTTCAAGGGATGTGAAGGTTGATGAGAGGTCAGTTTGGAATTAGGAGGAGAAGAAAATTCAAGATGATTCAAGGCCACAACAAAGAGAACAAGTTGCTGACCAAGTTGATGGGGCAAATTTTGATACAGAAGAAGAAACTTCAGTCAGAGGAACCACACATCTTGCTGAGATTTATGGGAGATGTAATGTAGCTATGCTTGAACCAGCATCCTATTTAGAAGTAGCCAAGTTAGAGGAATTGAGAATTGCAATGTAGGAGAAGCTATCCATGATAGAAAAGAATGGAACATGAAAGCTTGTGGACAGACCTGTCGAGAGAAAAGTGATCCAGGTAAAGTGGATATTCAAGAGAAAATTGAACCTTGATGGTTCAGTTTTGAAGCACAAAGTTAGGCTTGTTGTCAAAGGCTTTGCACAACAACATGGTGTAAACTTTCAAGACACATTTGCACATGTTGCTAGACATGATAAAATCAGGTTAGTCCTTACTTTGGCAGCTCAATTCAAGTGGAAAGTTTATGAAATGGATATCAAGTGGGCCTTCTTAAATGGTTGGCTTGATGAAGAAATCTTTATTGAACAACCTGAGGGACACGAAGTTAGAGGGAAAGAAGATAAGGTCTATTTGTTGAGGAAGGCTTTATATGGCTTAAAACAAGCTCCAAGAGCTTGGTACAACAGAATTGATGATTATCTGGTCAGCCTAGGTTATGCAAGGAGTCCAAATGAGCATACTTTGTATGTGAAGAAGGTCAATGAAGACGTGATCATGGTTTCCTTATATGTAGATGATTTGCTGGTGACAGGAAACAATGCTATTGAGGTTGAAGAGTTTAAGAAGGCAATGCACAAAGAGTTTGAGATGACTGACTTGGGAGGGATGACTTATTTTCTTGGAATGGAAATACATCAATCACAAAATGACATTTTTATATGTCAAAGGAAATATGCTAATGAGATGCTGAAGAAGTTTGGGATGGATGAATGTAAGTCTGTTGGCATACCTTTGGTGCAAAATCAAAGGTTGTGTAAAGAGGATGGAGCAGCCCTTGTGGATGAAACTAATTATAGAAGGTTGAGTGGGAGTTTGTTGTATTTAATAGCAACAAGACCTGATCTAATGTTTGCCACTAGTTCCTATCAAGATTTATGAGCAAACCAAGTGAGGAGCATCTTAAATCAGCCAAGAGAGTGCTGAGGTTTATCAGAGGAACAACAGATCATGGAATCCGGTTCAGGAAGTCTGAAAACTTCAGATTGGTGGGCTATGTAGACAGTGATTGGGGAGGCTCTTGTGATGACATGCGAAGCACATCAGGGTATGTTTTCCTGCTGAATTGTGGAGCTTTTTGATGGTCTTCCAAGAAGCAAGAAACAATGGCTCAATCCACTACAGAAGCTGAATACATATCAGCTGCTGCTGCAGTAAATCAAGCCATATGGTTGAGGAATATGTTGAATGATATGGAGGTAAAACAATGTGAGCCTACTGAAATTTTTTGTGATAATCAATCGGCTGTTGCTATGGCAAAGAATCCAATCATGCATGGTCGAACTAAGCACATAAAAATCAAGTTTTATACAGTGAGGGAGGCTGAGCAATGCAGGGAAATCAGATTGACTCATTGTAGGGGAGAAGTTCAATTGGCTGACATCTTTACAAAGGCTTTATGTAAATCCAAGTTTGAAGATCTTAAACTTAAACTTGGTGTCTCAAGCAAAAATATTAAGGAGGAGTGTTCAAAGTAATGATATTTTGCTTGAAACAAATATTTTTGATTATTAGACTGAAGCTAGAAGCTGGCGGCAAAAGGGCAGAATTTGAAGTGGTAAAGTTGGTCTGGGAGCTGTTCACCGTAGCTGATTTGTAGGCATGCTGAAGTGAGTGTTTTTGGTGAATTCAGCATACATTAGGCTGCCCACTTTATATCAAGTTAATGTGATGTAAATCGAGTTGCTTGACAGGCTATTCGCAAGTGTACGAAATCGCGCAAGTAATAAAGCTCGAGTAAACGAGTGTCGAATCCCAAGAGAACTACCTACCAAGTACCAAACTAGTCCATTTTATTGCTATTTGATGAACCAGAATTTTAAGAATGAATTTAATTAAAAGGATAACAAACTAAAAATTAAACAAAGGCAGAATTTTATTAATACTACAGTAAACAAATCAATACGACTAAACCTAAGGCACAAATTTTATACCAATTTAATCATATGCATTGACAATTATTGTTAACCTAATTAAGCTTATTCTAAAGGCCAAATTCCCTGATATTCCACTAACTTTCTCTCGAAAAATTAGCAAATTAACCCTTAAGCAACAACCCAAAATATCTCTAAGTTGGATTTAGGAGTTAAGAGATCATTAAGTTCTATAGAATTTACCAGAGCCTCACAGATTGCGATAACCTACCTCTAGCGTTTGCTCAATCTATGGTTTTATTACCTTAGACAAATCAGGTTTCATCTCTCGATCTCAACCTAACCCATGATATCATTCAAATCTCGGATCCTTAAGAATTGAAAGTATTATGCACAATAATAAAACTTAGAATTAAATGCTCAATAAGAATTAACAACAAATTAAATCAACACATATTCATAAATTGGGCTACATCTTTAGCCATAGAAAAGAGATTTAGTTCATAATTATAGTAATAAAAACAACCATTGTATTTAATAACATGAGTTCAAGAAATAAAAATAGAAAAACTTCTCTAATTTGTGAACGAGAATCGCAAGAATTCTGATCTCCAAAGTAGTAGCCGTCCTTTCTCCTCCTTCAAATCCCCTTTAAAACTAATTAAAAATCCTTATTTGTAGTGCTATGGTTTTCAGGTTACTTAGGAAAAGAATTAAAATCCTTAACCCCCTCAAATTCGGATTAGGAGAATGCAATAACCCAAACAGGCTCGTGACCCATCGCTGCGGCGATGATAAACATCGCTGCGGTGATTGTTCTTTCTGTTCAATGAGTCTGTGATCTTCAGAATTTGGTAAAGTCATCAACACAAACTTTGTAGCTCTCTGAATAAGCTTTCCAACGCCACCAGAATCGTCAAATTCTGATTTCTACAGCTCAAGTTATGATCCAAACAGCGAAGTATGCTCATCTTGAAGAATTTCCAGATTTTACGTTGTATCTTCTACGCGTCACAACTTTGTCGTTTCAACTCCGATTCTTGCACCGTTTGTTCCTACATGTCATAAATTCCATTGACATCATTCTTTTTCCTTCACATATTGGTTTGAACCTGAAAATATTCAAAATACACCCGTGATTCCGTAAAAGGTATTTATGAAATAATTAATTCAAATTCCACAATTTAAACACATTTTTCCACAAATAATCAAATTAAATCACTAACAAAATATATACTTTCAAGCTCTTATCATTGCTAAAGATGTATGATTAAGATGTATTTTGGGATTAAAATATGTTTTATGTTAGGTACAACAGTAGGATTACAATGCATAAACTTTGATGTTTTTGGTGAATGCATATATAGAATACAAGTCTTCCTCTCTCTTATCTCTTCCTTCCTTTTTCTCTCCCGTGTAACTATCATTTACATGCTCCAATAACCAACAAATAAGGCATATAAGCCTCAGGAATATCGTTTCTTGTTACTGAAGGCCGAAGTTGTCATGAGAAATTAATGTTTAAAAAACACTTTTAAAACTCATTAAACATATTATGCTTCAAAGTAGTGAGTTTCTTTGCAATATTGTTTTCTTAAATAAGAACATCAATATTTGCAGTGGAATCTGGTGATGGGTTTCCTTCGCCTGAAGCCATATTTAAGAATTTTATTTTGTATCTTGCCTCTATAATGCCATCATGAGTTATAATTCTATAAGCACTACTGTACAAAGCTTTTATCAGGAATGAGTTTTTTTTTTTGAGAAGCCCAACCAAATATGGTTCTATATATAACTATGTGATATATCTAGTTAACTGTGACCTTATAGGTGTCTCAAAATATAGGTTCTTTGGTTCTCCTTCAAATTCAGAATATGTTATTTTTGACCATGTGTGAAATCTCACTTGATTTCGATTCTGGATAAAGGAAATTCTATATTTTCTTTATGTTGATTTTTCTTATGTTTGCTGCAGAATGAATCCAATGGTAAACGAACGAAAATATCAGGATCTAAAAATGAAAAAGGTGGTTCAAAAGCTGAGGCTGAAGCAAGTTCTGCGGCTGGTAACAAGTCAGCTGATCAAAGCAATAAACCTGCGGAGCCACCAAAAGATTATATTCATGTGAGAGCAAGAAGAGGCCAAGCTACTGATAGCCATAGTCTAGCACAGAGAGTAATTCACTTCAATCCTCTCGATTTTCCAAATTACATCATTGTGCACCTAGTATAATAATATCTGATGCTTCCATGTGGTTAATATACCATTTACACTGCTAGATATGAAACTGTTAACATGTTTATTTTCATTTTTGGTTATTCTGGTTTGGAACACTAATGGTATAACAGTATAATTTGTTAACTAGGAACATACTTACCTTTCTGCAGGCTAGGAGAGAAAAAATTAGTGAGAGGATGAAGATTCTCCAGGATTTGGCCCCTGGATGTAACAAGGTATCTTCAGTTGTCTAACTACTTACATATCAGTTTCTTTGGCTAGTCTCAACTTATTCTTAGGAAGAAATTATTATGAATTCACTGTAAGTTTTTTTGTCATCTATTTTAATAAAGTCCAATCTGCAATCTCATTTGACTTGGTAATCATCTATTAATAAATGGTTGCTCACAATCAGGTTATTGGAAAAGCACTTGTCCTTGATGAGATAATTAACTACATCCAGTCACTTCAGCAGCAGGTTGAGGTGTAGATATCCCATCTTATGTGTCTGTAGCCATATGACATTTTCTTCTTTAAGCTGGTAAACAATAATTTAATTATTTTTTTCACTCTTGTAGTTCCTATCAATGAAGTTAGAAGCCGTCAATTCGAGGGTGAGCCTGAATCCTACCGTTGAGGGATTTCATTCAAAAGATGTAAGCCTATTGATGCTGACTGATTGCTTAATAATTTCTTTATTATAAAAGCAATTGACTCCAATAATGTGAAATTGTTTTGATGTTTGAGGTTACATGGTGATCATTGATACTGCCGTACTGGAATTTGAATTTAGTACTTCTCTTACCAAATCTTTCTGGCAAATAGAAATGAACTAAGAGTGCAATTTAGATGTTTGTTGACTGTTTCAAGAACCAAATCAATTCCAGTGAACATCACATAGAATAACCAAGTTATTTATGCTTAATTTAGTAGACGTTTAGTCATTTACAATCAAATGATTCATATGAAGTAGTTTTCAACTAATCGCGTGAAGAATTGGTAGTTATTGAGAACTGGTCTTCTTGTGTGATTCTTTGATACTACTGCAATGTTATAAAATTTCTAAGAATTGAAAAAATTCAACCTCTTTGGAAGGATAGGATTTTTCTCTTCATTCTAGTGAGAGAGAAATAATCAGTTGGTTAGATCTCGAGATGTGGGTAAAATAATGTTCTGATGAGAGCCCTATTATCTGACTGGATACGATTGTACTCTATTAATCAGTTCTTAAGCAAAACTTATCTGAATTCAGTTCTTGGAACAGTATCTGAAAGATTGTGTTTATTGAAGAAATTACTTTGTCTTGCGAAAAAATAAAAAAATAATTTATGTGGGGTTATTTTACCAGTGTATAAAAAAATCTGTATGATATGTATCTTTGAATCAAGTCATTGCCATAACAAGTAGATTGGCTGTGTGTTCGTATTATAGCTTAAATGAGCAAACTGGCACTTAAAAGGGGGAAAACAATAGAATTTTCAATTGAGCTACTGATACTAACACTTCCATGAGATTAACAAAAGCTTTATTTAATCTTATTCTTCTTATTCACTGTTCAGTACACATACATACGTTGACAGACTACTGCAATCGCAATGATTTATTATTATAAAACAATAAATGATCCATCACTTCTGAGAGGTTGAAGGATGGTGAAGAAGCAAATTAACATGAAACAATCTTGAAAATGCATGAAGTTGAGAAATGGTTAAGAACCAAACTTGGATCTGATCCCATTGATTACATCATCTCCCACCTGGAAGGCTTTGGTCAACACCGCATTAGGAATTGACGGCGTTGAACCGAAGAGACTTGTGGAAGAAATCACAACACCAGGGAAGTGACTGTTGAAAGATGTAAAAGCAAGAGCCTTTCCTTCCCCAACGTTTAGTTGGAAGTGAACCAGTCCTCTTGGAATCACAAACATCTCCCCAGGACTCAAAACCTTTGAGTGAAACACGTTGTCACCTGTTACAAATCCTACCAGCAGCTTTCCTACAATCACAACACCTGTCTCAGATGCACGGGGGTGTGAATGAGGTGGGTTGATTCCACCGGGGGCAAAGTCTACTCGGTTCGTTGAAAGCCCCAGCGTATTGAGCCCTGGAAACGTGAAAACATTAGCTGAAGTCACTGTCGCTCCGAAGATATTTGATGTGTTTCCCTCTTTGCGCAGCCCATCGAAGAAAAAATCATCCGAAACTACTTGTTCAGCAGGTTTGCAGGGGAAGCCATTAACTGATACGGAGGAATTCAAGTCTGCAACACAGAAGTCCTGTAAAGGATCAGGATCGGCCGAACGTGAAGGAAGAGGGAGAATGAATAACACTATTAGGCAACATAAGAGTTGGAAGGGTGAGCTTGATAAAGAAAACATATTGGTGGTGTATGTTGAACAAAATGGCCAGATAGTTTAAGGTAAGATAATTCCAGGATGTTGTGATGGACGGATGATCATGGATCCTTATATATTCCTATTAGTACCGGAAAAATTTGAACCATGTCACTTTGTATTTATTAAAATATAGCAAAGGAAACTTGTTGGTTGAGATTAGTTGGTTTCTGGCTTTGGTTTGGCACTAGAAAAGATTAAAATCGTAGACTTAACAGATTGTCCCTGCCTGAAGATAAAGACCATAATGATTATTTTATTTTTCCACAGTTGACATGGTCTATAGCAATTTAATTGGTTAAAGAGAAGATTTCAAGCCCAATCTAAGTGTAGATTGTTGAAATTGGGGGTTTCTAATATTAACTATAGAGTTTGAAAATGTGGGGAATTAAGCTGCAATATGTAAGGATATGTGAATCTGAAGCATTCTAAGATGCAATGCGAGCAAGTCATGGAAATTGGAACGTGGTCTTCTTCTTTCGTAGCAGTTGTGAATGACTTGACATACGTCGTAGCTTATTTAAGAATTAGTCGTTGGATTAGTATAGCTGTCCTTACACTCCTCAACAAAGTGGAGTGAGTGAAAGGAAGAATAAGACAGTGATAGAGATGTCAAGATGCATGAGTAATTTTAGGACCTAGAGACTGGTCCTTAGGACTGGTCCTATGGTCCTAAGGACCCAGGACTGGTACTTTGCGTCTGAAAATTTTATTTTTCCCCCTGATCTTTTTTTTTTTTATATTTTAGGGGTTAAACAAAATTTGTAGGGGGTTTCTAGTATTTTTTAGGGGTAAATTAGTAAGTTTTTAAAAGTTTAATTAATTTTTAAAAAAAAAATAATAAAAAAATAAAAGTTAATTTTAACATAAATGTAATATTCACATTTCACACATTCACGCTTCACAAATAAACAATTAAATAATTTTTTTTATTAAATTATTCATCTTCATCGTCAACAATATTTACATCATTCAAATCTGTATTCCTAAAAAGTTTGAGTAGCTCGGGATCTTCAGGGTGCTGTTATAGTATTCTTTCTGCATGAGTCCAATCCCGTAAACACGTTATCACTTCAATCATCTCATCGGTTAAAGAACATCTTCTGTGTTCAATAATCCAGCCACTCGTTGAAAATGTTGACTCGGATGCAATTGTAGAAACTGGCACAGATAAAATGGCACGTGCCATTTGGGCTACAATGGGGAATCGACTTTCATGTTGGTTCCACCATTGAAGAATATCCATGTCACGTTTTTCCTTCATCGTCTTAAAGGACAGGTCCACTTGTAGGTAGCGATTTAGCTCATTTGGTCCATATATGTACGAGCTGGAGCTGGTACTTTCGCCATGTTTCATATACGTCCACTTGCTTGATCCTTGACGGAGGTTTGCATCAGGGTCCTGATCGTCTCTTCTGAACGTTCCACTTCCACTTTCATTGTACTTGTTCCCATATAAAGAAAAAAGGCTATCCAATTTTTGTTTAAAGTCAGTTAAATAAGACATATAATCATGTCCTAAATGTTGGCCTAACTCAGTAATTTTACAGTTAACTACGTGTAATTTAAACCTAGGACTACAACAAGGCCTAATCGATATAAGAATGAAATATCTAACCAATATTTCTTATATTTTTCTTCCATCTTTAAAACAATTTCCCTCAAACATTATTATATCTATATTTAGCAAAGTTTTAGCAATTTGAAGTAAAATATGTAACACTAAATTAGTAGTCGGATAATAAATACCACTTAATGTATTAGTAGAATCATAAAAAAATTTAAGAAATGAATTAAAAAATTCACAATCTGCCCAATCATCATAGCTGACAATTTCCTTTGGATAGTGCTTTCGATTGACGAAATCTGTAATTTGTTTTGCGGTTGGAAAAACTTTTTCCAACATCAAGTAGGTGGAGTTCCAACGGATAGACATGTCCGTACATAACTTCAAAAGTCGAACCGGTTGGTCCTCTTGCTTACAATATTTGACGTACTCCTGCCATCTTTTATTGCTACCGTAAATCCGATAGCCATGTGCACCCTCTCCATCTTCGAATGTATAACATCTAAACCTGCTTTAACTATCAAATTGATGATGTGACAAGCACATCTCTGGTGAAAAAATTTGCTTTCAACATGCGGATCCAANAGTATTTTTTAGGGGTAAATTAGTAAGTTTTTAAAAGTTTAATTAATTTTAAAAATAAAAAAATAAAAAAAATTAATAGTTAATTTTAACATAAATGTAATATTCACATTTCACACATTCACGCTTCACAAATAAACAATTAAATAATTTTTTTATTAAATTATTCATCTTCATCGTCAACAATATTTACATCATTCAAATCTGTATTCCTAAAAAGTTTGAGTAGCTCGGGATCTTCAGGGTGTCGTTGTAGTATTCTTTCTGCATGAGTCCAATCCCATAAACACGTTATCACTTCAATCATCTCATCGGTTAAAGAACATCTTCTGTCTTCATTAATCCAGTCACTCGTTGAAAATGTTGACTCGGATGCAATTGTAGAAACCGGTACAGATAAAATGGCACGTGCCATTTGGGCTACAATGGGGAATCAACTTTCATGTTGGTTCCACCGCTGAAGAATATCCATGTCACGTTTCTCCTTCATCATCTTAAAGGATAGGTCCACTTGTAGGTAGCGATTTAGCTCATTTGGTCCATATATGTACGAGCTGGAGCTGGTACTTCCGCCATATACGTCCACTTGCTTGATCCTTGACGGAGGTCTGCATCAGGGTCCTGATCATCTCTTTTGAACGTTCCACTTCTACTTTCATTGTACTTGTTCCCATATAAAGAAAAAAGGCTATCCAATTTTTGTTTAAAATCAGTTAAATAAGACATATAATCATGTCCTAAATGCTGGCCTAACTCAGTAATTTTACAGTTAACTACGTGTAATTTAAACCTAGGACTACAACAAGGCCTAATCGATATAAGAATGGAATATATAACCAGTATTTCTCATATTTTTCTTCCATCTTTAAAACAATTTCCCTCAAACATTATTATATCTATATTTAGCAAAAGTTTTAGCAACTTGAAGTAAAATATCTAACACTAAATTAGTAGTCGGATAATAAATACCACTTAATGTATTAGTAGAATCATAAAAAAATTTAAGAAATGAATTAAAAAAGTTCACAATCTGCCCAATCATCATAGCTGACAATTTCCTTTGGATAGTGCTTTCGATTAACGAAATCTGTAATTTGTTTTGCGGTTGGAAAAACTTTTTCCAACATCAAGTAGGTGGAGTTCCAACGGATAGGCATGTCCGTACATAACTTCAAAAGTTGAACCGGTGGGTCCTCTTGCTTAAAATATTTGACGTACTCCTGCCATCTTTTATTGCTACCGTAAATCCGATAGCCACGTGCACCCTCTCCATCTTCGAATGTATAACATCTAAACCTGCTTTAACTATCAAATTGATGATGTGACAAGCACATCTCTGGTGAAAAAAATTGCCTTCAACATGCAGATCCAATCTCTTTTCAAATAAAGAGATTGCCACGGTGTTAGGAGTTGCATTACCAAGTGTTAGCGCTACAACTCTATTAGTTAATAAATATTCTTGCAAAATTTCAAGAATTGTAAAATAAATAGTTTCAGCACTATGTTTTTCATATAATGGTTTAAAACCCATCAATTTTTGTTGTAAACCCCAATTATGATCTAAGAAATGTACTATGNCACTGTTCAGTACACATACATACGTTGACAGACTACTGCAGTCGCAATGATTTATTATTATAAAACAATAAATGATCCATCACTTCTGAGAGGTTGAAGGATGGTGAAGAAGCAAATTAACATGAAACAATCTTGAAAATGCATGAAGTTGAGAAATGGTTAAGAACCAAACTTGGATCTGATGCCATTGATTACATCATCTCCCACCTGGAAGGCTTTGGTCAACACCGCATTAGGAATTGACGGCGTTGAACCGAAGAGACTTGTGGAAGAAATCACAACACCAGGGTAGTGACTGTTGAAAGATGTAAAAGCAAGAGCCTTTCCTTCCCCGACGTTTAGTTGGAAGTGAACCAGTCCTCTTGGAATCACAAACATCTCCCCAGGACTCAAAACCTTTGAGTGAAACACGTTGTCACCTGTTACAAATCCTACCAGCAGCTTTCCTACAATCACAACACCAGTCTCAGATGCACGGGGGTGTGAATGAGGTGGGTTGATTCCACCGGGGGCAAAGTCTACTCGGTTCGTTGAAAGCCCCAGCGTACTGAGCCCTGGAAACGTGAAAACATTAGCTGAAGTCACTGTCGCTCCGAAGATATTTGATGTGTTTCCCTATTTGCGCAGCCCATCGAAGAAAAAATCATCCGAAACTACTTGTTCAGCAGGTTTGCAGGGGAAGCCATTAACTGATACGGAGGAATTCAAGTATGCAACACAGAAGTCCTGTAAAGGATCAGGATCGGCCGAACGTGAAGGAAGAGGGAGAATGAATAACACTATTAGGCAACATAAGAGTTGGAAGGGTGGGCTTGATAAAGAAAACATATTGGTGGTGTATGTTGAACAAAATGGCCAGATAGTTTAAGATAAGATAATTCCAGGATGTTGTGATGGATGGAAGATCATGGATCCTTATATATTCCTATTAGTACTGGAAAAATTTGAACTATGTTACTTTGTATTTAGTAAAATATAGCAAAGGAAACTTGCGGTTGAGATTAGCTGGTTTCTGACTTTGGTTTGGCACTATAAAAGATTAAAATCGTAGACTTAACAGATGGTCCCTGGCTGAAGATAAAGACCAGAATGATTACTTTGTTTTTCCACAGTTGACATGGTCTATAGCAATTTAATTGGTTAAAGAGAAGAAATCAAGCCCAGTCTAAGTGTAGATTGTTGAAATTGGGGGTTTCTAATATTAATTATTGTTGATACTTGATTTTGGCACCAACTAATTGTCACGTGCGTGGCGTTGATTGGTCGAAAAGCACGCGTGATAATGAATATAAAAAGTGAAATAAATGCTATGAGAGCTTTTAAAGTGGTTCGGATGCTAAGGTAGCAAATCCTACGTCCACTGATTTGTATTGATATTGATAGTGTGGGTCAAGTCGCAACAGCGGACTAACTTACAAAAGATTGGGAAGTAAATACAAAAGCGTGAGAGAGAGAGAGAGTTTTTGTGTAAAATTGTCGAATCCCCTTAATGAAGGGGTCTTCCTCTTCTTATACCCAATTGAATGTGCGTAATCATCACTAAATCCTTGGGTTGGTGTGATTGTCAGGATCTAATCTGATTTTACATCCCATTACCCATTTTCCAAGTCGATTTCACGCGATTCGGAGCAGGTTAGCGGACACGTGGGCGCACCAGGACGTTTGGCAGGCCTGACGTGCGCTTACCGTTCTGATGGGAGCATGCCACGTTTCGTCACGCAACTCCACGTCAGCCTTTGATTTCTTAGTCATAACAGAAGCTCCCTAGTTTGTAAGGTTTGAGGGTCGAATCTTGGAAACTAAGTCATGCCGCGGTTGGAGGTTTTGGTTGTTCCGACCTGAATAGAAGAAGCTCGGGACATGACCTTCGGCGAACACGACCTCGCACAGTTCTCGCCCAAACGACCTGAGAATCGTCATTTTAACGACCTGGATTCGTTGGGCGCTCTTTTACGTGCCTTGGAGAGATTCAATGAACCTGTATCCACGCTGTCAGGCGCTCTGCACGCGCTGCAGTGTCTGCCAGAAACATTAAATGCGCTGCGCTGACTCGGCGTCGTTTCGACAGCTCTGATTGCACGACGCACTTGAAACGACGACTCCCATCACGACATTTAATGCGACGTGGGCGCATTAAATGCGGGGAGAGAGAGGAGGCTGTGGTTTCGATTCGGAGAAGTGGTAACCGTCGATTCGCAATCCATATAAAAACTCACATTTTTCAGATGAGGTCACGAAAACCCCTTTTGCTTCGAGTGTCAAGCCTTTGCAAACCAGAAATTATCCTTTTCCGATCGGCGCTTCTCAGGCAACTGAAACGAGTTTCGGCCTCGATTACGCATCCCAGAAGGTAAGATTCTCTTTTTTTTTTTTTTTTTTTTTTTTTTTTTTTTTTTTTTGGTTGGTGGGCAACGGCGTTGGGTTTCCTGGCGTTCCACCAGAGACGCGCCACTTGTGCGGAATCGAGCCGTGGGTGGTGGCTCAAGTTACTATTAGGGTTTAGGAATTTGTCCCCTGCCACCGCACGGGACAAAACATGAAGGCCTAAAGACGTGTCTGTCGATGTTGCAGACTCTGGAATGGATTCGTCAACGTCCAAACCGAGGAAGCGGCCAGCTCGTCCCGCGGGACGTTCCCGAGGATGCATCCCTTGAGTCTTCTCGGTTCTCACCAAAGAGAACTTAATAGGATATAAAAGCAGTTTGACGGTCCGTGCGGGGGTGTTCCTGAGCATCCAGGTCGGCACGGCCCTTCGATGGCCTTGTCGCGATCTCCGAAGAGATCTCAAGGGTGAGGGACGATTCCCCTCATTTTCATCAGTTGGTCCTGGATCACTTCGGGATCGCACCGATGCAACTCACGCCAAATGCGTATGTCATCGCTGTCGCGATATACATCGCGTGCTGCGAAAGCGGTTGGGTGAGCCAACGGCAGGGAGCTCGGCGTGCGCTATTACCTCAAAAAAGAGTGGACAAGGTTCATACTACTTGTCCCGGCAACCTACCATCGCGAGGGGATACATAGCTATCCCAGCAACGCGGGGGCCTACGAGACGAAATTCTTCTTTTTCTGCTATGACGGCCACTGCCGCTTTTAGACACCAAGTAGGTTATTCCTCGTGAGGCATATTATCTGTTCGCATGCTCTATAATAACGACCTGTATTCTTTTGCAGTTAACAGAACGACTAGCCAAGACTTACTTGACGACCCGGATAGGCTCGTATCTTTTGGAGTACTAGACGAGGAGAGCCGGGATGCGAGGAAGCTCGTGACAACCGCGAACTTGCGGAAGTACGGTTTTTTCAGCGACAAAGCGTCTTTCGAAGCCTTGGAAGGTAAGTTACGTTGATTCCCGTCCTGGTCGCGGAGCAATTTTGTTTACTAACGCACTTGCATGCAGAAACTATGCCCCCGAAGGAATCTGAGCAGCCCCGTCGAGCTCCGTTTGTCTTCCCTCGATCGAGGAGGGAGAGAGCGGCCGAAGCTGCTCGTCCCATTCATGCACAACCGGTGCAAACTGCTGCACCTTCATAGCCCCCCTGTGCATGAAGTGACCAGGGCAGAACAGGTCGCTCAGGCACCACCGGCACGCCTAAGGCGTAAAGCCCCGGCCCAAAGGTCGAAGAAGAGGAAATAGGTTCAGGCTGAAGAGTCTGAGACCGAATCCGAGGAGGAGCCCTTGAGGTCGCGAAGGGACTCAAGGAGGTCGGGCAAGGAACCTGCGAGTGAGGCGATCACCTCCGACAAGGCGAAGGACATACCAGTGCTGGACTCGCTGGGGAGCCTGCCAGAGTACCTGTAGTCGATATTCTATTCTCTGCTCGAGTGTGGACTATCGGAGTCTTACGATGAGTTCGCTGACACGGGCGATGACCTGATGACCACGTCGTTCAAGCATCTAAGCAAGGTAAACGAGCTGTTCTTAAAATTTTGTTCTGGTTCATTTCTAACCATTTCGTGCTCGCAGGCTCTACTTGCGATGAGGATGTCTATGGAGAGGACTCGGCTGGGAGCTGCGAAGGGGTCCAGCGACCTACAGGAAGAGGTCGCGAAGCTCAAGAAAAGCCTAGAGTCCGCCGAAGCTGAAAGAACACAAGCATTTGATGCGGCGAACAGATATCTGAGCCAAAAGGATGCTGCTTTACGAACAGTGGACTTCAAAAGGCGGAGCTTGAGCGACGCGTGGAGGATGTGAAGGAACTCCAAAGGACAACCGCCAGGCTCTCCAAAGTGGTCGGGGAGAAGGACTAGGAGATCCAAGCGACCTCCGTATGGCCCAGCGAGTTGAACAGGAAAAGGAGGCCTCCGAACAGGAGAAGCGAGCTCTTGAGGCTGAACTCCAGAAGAGTCGTGAAAGGATCGCTTCACTGACTGAAGAAATGCGGAATCAGTCAGAGGAGCTGGAGGAAAAGGCCGCCGACTGGGCGATCGGGTCCATTTATTCCCTCCGATTAAGGAACCCAGCTATGGACATTTCTGATCTCCCGGAGGGGTGGCGTGAGGCTTTGCGGATCATGGCTGAGGAGGACGATTAGGTAGCCGTGGCCGCCCAACGACACGACCAGGCAGGGGGTTCTGGTTCGAAGGATCCCCCCGACCAGCCGTAGTGTAATGAGTCGACCCCATCGTAATTGGGTCTAACTTTTGTTTGTACATAAATGAAGACACTTTCTTTTCAATTGCAGTTCGCTTTTTCATACAAGTTCAATTTAATATTCAATTTGCATAAGCAATATTACATGTGAATTCTTACACGCGAACAGAACACATACGAACTGTCTCCAGCGAACAAAATTAAGCTTTACATTAGAAATGAAATTAACATAAACTGATTGAGAGCTGAGTTCGCGATTACTGATAGTAGGGTCGGAGGTGTTCGGCGTTCCAAGCTCGGGGTACTTTAGAACCGTTCAGTCTTTTGAGATGGTAAGTCCCCGGCCTGATCACCTTGTTGACCCGGTATGGCCCTTCCCAGTTAGGTCCCAGTACCCCTGCACTCGGTTCTCTGGTCCCAAGGAGAACTTCCTTTAGCACAAGGTCTCCGACCTAGAAGTCTTTTCGCTTGACCTTTGAATCGAAAAACCTATTTGCTCATTGCTGGTAGGCTGCTATCCTTAGCGAAGCCTTGCTGCAATGCTCTTCAACGAGATCCAAACTTGCCCTCATAAGTGCTTCGTTTTCAACCTCGTCATACAAGTCCCTCCGAAGAGAACTAGTTCCCACTTCTACAGGGATCATCGCCTCGCAGCCATAGGCTAGCGAAAAAGGGGTCTCTGAAGTGGAAGTTCTTGGAGTTGTCCTGTACGCCCATAAGACTTCGAGGAGGTCGTCAGCCCAATTCCCCTTGGCTGCCCCAAGTTTGGCCTTTAGAGTGTGCTTGATGGTCTTGTTGACTGCTTCAACTTGGCCATTCGCTTGCGGTCTGGCGACTGAGACAAATTTTTTATGGATGCCCAGCTCGTCGCAGAACTGCTTGAACTCCTCATTATCGAATTGCTTTCCATTATCCGAGATGAGGGTGTGAGGAATTCCGTAGCGGCACACTATGCTCTTGAAAACGAAGTCTTTCAGCTTTTTGGTCGTGATCGCGGCTAGTGGTTCGGCTTCCACCCATTTCGTGAAGTAATCTACCGTGACCACGGCATACTTGACCCCTCCCTTTCCGACTGGCATGGGGTCGATAAGATCGATCCCCCACATGGAAAACGGCCAGGGGCTATGATACGTTTACAAGTCCTAAAACACTTGTAAACATGAGTGGACAAGGAATTACAAGTCCTAAAACACTTGTTAATTCGGTNATCGATCAACATCAAATTCTGAATTCAAATCATACAAATTGATTATAGTCATTCCATCTCTTACAAAAATCAAATTCCCAAGTCATATTTCACAACCATTTAGCATCTCAATGATACAAGTACTTATGACAGTAATAAAAAAAAAAAAAAACAGACCTTTAGGTGGAGTTTGCAAAATTTCAGACAACAATTTAGAAGTGCTAACTTCTCTCAAAGCAGTGCAACTTATATAGGCACATAATCTCTGACAAGACTTAAACCACGGAGCTTCCAGAACAATGTTCTGAATTGCATTATCTGGAAACAAAACAACATCAATTCCAAACATATAAAAAAATCCAACAGCTTAATTTAAACTACGAAAATATAGCATTAACGATGAGGTTGAAAATGAGCTGACCTTCATGGGATCGAAGAGAAGGGTCCATAGACTTGAGGGTCTGGCGGACTTTGGATCGGAGGACCCGTTTTTGCTTGAAAATGGAATCCAGATGTGGTTGTTGAGGAGGGTTAGTGCTGTTGTTATTCATGATGGAGACGAAAGAGCGCGGTGAGATGAAGGATGGATGATTGGAAGTGAGTTTGTTGTAGTAGTTGAGACTAGATGTGACTGTGAGTGGCGATGGTGTAGAGTAGCTGTAGGCGCACGCTTGGGTCATCAGCGCCACCACCTTCGCCTCTTGTCTTAGCGCACTTGTCCACATGATTGTACTTTTTTATTTTTTTTATACTGAGACAGCCCTCTAACCTTTTCTTTTTACCTGTCAAGAGGTTTATGTTCCACTCCTTCAGATTTTCTACATGTTAATACTTCATAAAAATACTTGTTTGGGTAAAAGTACAAATAAATAAAAATAGAAGAAGAAATTAAAATATAGAAAAGTTTAGGGACCACCATAAAAATCCTCCATTCTGATAACAAAACAATGCTCTAACTGCAACATACAAAAACACAACAATACAACTGAGCTCCAGGGCCAAACCCATCCCCGCTTTCTCTCTCTATTTATTTCTCTCTCCAAACCCTAACCCTAAATCCACCATGACCTGAATCTCACTGTTCCTTCTGCCTACTCACGCTCCACCGTTCGATCATCAGAAGAAC
This sequence comes from Pistacia vera, assembly GCF_008641045.1. Classification (NCBI taxonomy): domain Eukaryota; kingdom Viridiplantae; phylum Streptophyta; class Magnoliopsida; order Sapindales; family Anacardiaceae; genus Pistacia; species Pistacia vera. The sequence continues at coordinate 1,632 of NW_022195233.1, read as the reverse complement.
ATCGATAACACCCCGTCCAAACAAATCTCGAGAAACCATGCCGTCGCAGGCCGATCTGGACCGTCAGATCGAGCACCTTTTGCAGTGCAAGCCTTTATCAGAAGCGGAGGTGAAGACCCTATGCGAGCAAGCGCGAGCGATTCTGGTGGAGGAATGGAACGTGCAGCCCGTCAAGTGTCCGGTCACCGTCTGCGGCGACATTCACGGACAGTTCCACGATCTTGTTGAACTTTTTCGCATCGGAGGCAACGCCCCTGACACCAATTATCTCTTCATGGGCGACTATGTGGGTCAGTTACCGGGCATTTTCATGTTCATTTTAACGTATTAATGTTTTTTTGTTATTTTTGTTGGGTTTTATTATTGATGTCAGTAAGGTAATAGGAGATGCCCGAGTTAATTTAGCTTCTTTTCAAACGAAAAGAAGTTTTAGGTGGGTAATATGGTGTCAAGGATGTGCGTTGGTGTGCTTATTATTACTAGATGAAAGGCTTTTCAATGAGTATGTATATTTAATTGGAATGGAGTGGTTGGATGTGAATCATAATAGTTAATTGGAATGGTTAGTGAATATGCTTTCTTTAACAAGTTATTTGACAATTCATATATCAACACAAACATGTTTAAAATGGGACACGTAAATACATAGAGAGAGAGAACCATTGTAGCTTATCCTCTATTGCACAAACTCTTGACCTCTGGGTATCCGTGTCAAGCACCAAACAAGAATCCATGTACTAAATATTTTATATTTCATTTATTATATTTTGTCCCACAGCGGCCAAATATATTGTTATGTTTGTGTCGGATTTGCAATTTTGGCCTTGATCCAATCCTGGTTTCCGCTGCACAGCCTTTTGTTTCTAATTTTAGGTCAGATCACACTTTAAATTTGTACTGAGAGATGATCATAGAGACTCTGATTCTGGTTGCAACCAATGGCATTTTAGAATTTAATGTGCAATGATATGTTGGAGATCAAAGCATGTGTGTGCTGTAAACACAAAAGAAGAAAATCATTTGCTTGCTTCAATAAGTTGGCTCCAAATGTGAAGGAAGTTGATTCTGAAAGACATTTTGTAGGATGAAAGTGATTTTCAAGGTGGAGAAAATTAATTGTTCTTGTAGATGATATTGTATCTAAACAAAATGAAGGAAGTGGATGAAAATGTTGGATCGTCTTAAGTTCTCTGACCAAGGACTGTTTCTGCTCAATTTTGTAATCTCGAACAGAATTTTTCAATATAAGTGAGCATAAAGTGTTTACCTACATTGTTATTATATCTTCCCATATGGAAGGTTAATCAGATAGGCTCCAAAGTGTGACTACTGATTCAATATGTGAGTCAAGAAAACTATAATCTTGCACTAAAAATTTGGAACCAGTTTCTTTCCCAATTTGATTAGCTTTATGTTCTCTTTGCAATGTATTCCTTCTAAACTGTTGTGAGAAACCTTATATATTCATGCATCTTTTTTTAATTTTTAGATATATATCAGATTTTTTCATTGATTTGTAGTTTTATCTTATTGTGCAGATCGTGGTTACTACTCAGTAGAGACTGTCAGCCTCTTAGTCGCTCTGAAAGTTCGTTATAGAGATAGAATAACAATCCTAAGGGGAAATCATGA
>NW_022195232.1:0-43182 GCF_008641045.1 Pistacia vera | reverse complement strand
GAGGTCTACAGCTCAATTTATGGAAGAAATACTGAAGCACATCCAAAGATATTTTCCTTCGGTTTCCAACATACTGTTCACGACTTCAAGCCAAGTTTTCACCCTTGTCCAGTCAGAATTAGGAAAAACCCAAAACATGAAAGTTGTAGCTCTGCTTCTTAGCTTTCCAAAGCTTCTAAAATCAGGTCATTCTGAGTTTCCAAGCTCAAGTTACGTAATTTACGCTCAAAACTGTCATCTATACTCAAAATCATCGTTTATGCCTATAATGACAAATTAATAGAATTAGATAGCAATTATGGCCCAATTTGTATGAGAAGTATCCTAAATCCTATCAAAATTCAATACAAAATCATAGGAAAAAATAGGATTATCATTTACAATAACCACAAATTCACCAAAAATATTCTACATAAATTTAGAATTCAATCACAACTCTAATAAAAGTAAAATATACAAAGGTTTACAAAAATATGGATTACAATCACTCCAAATCCAGATACGCATGTAAAAGGGAAGGGAAATTGGGAATTGGGAAAGAAAAACTTGAATATAAAAAAGGCAAAACCTAACTTTTTTCTTTTTTTTTTTTACCTTTTAAAAAAACTTCTCAATTTTTTTTTAAAAGTTGAGGGCAGGCCTGGGCCTACCCTCAAAGGGCCTGGGTCCGCCCCTGGCCATGACCATGATAGTCGATAGAATATTAATATACGGGCACTCAAGTTAACGCTAAAAGCCGGCTCGTATAAAGAGTAAACGATTTTTGCCATCCAAATAAATATTTTAATGACTATTTTTCAGCTCCTAATCTTTTAAAATATCATTTTATTATTTAAATTTATATTCGATTTTAACATCGTTGCGATCTCACATTATCATCATTCTCTTTCCAAATTATTACTCACTAAAACTCTTCAAACCCTATACTTACACCAATAGTTGACAATCAAACAATTAGGGTTTGGCAGCCGTTCTTTCCAAGTCAAACTTCAACCATCAAAAGACTCATCGATCTTCTCTCTTCAAAAGTCTTAACAACCTTAATCGAGTTTGTTCTCTATTTACTGTCAAAATATAAATTTAGATAATAAAATGATATTTTACAAATCTACTGATAAAAAAATATTATTAAACTATTATTTGGATAGAAAAATGTCATTGAACTATGATGCTATTATTTGGATAAAAAAATATCATTAAACTATTACTTAGGTGGAAAAAAATGTTAATACCACCTAAAAAACATGTCAAACATTTATTCATAAATTAAAAAAAAAAAAATTTAAAGGTAAGATTACTAAGGATATATTCTTTAACAAATAACAAAAGGAATCCACTACAGTGGTGCGAAGGCTGGATCCTCTTCCCTCAAGTGTCCTCTAGATTTGTCGCTATACATACCAAAGCTATCTTTGATTTCGTCGTTGACAATGTTTCAAAACTGAAGCACTCCAGCCGGAGAGACTCCCATTGCAAAACTTTGTTAAGATAAATTAACGAGTTGATCACAACGCCTCATTTTCTCTATTTCCTACAAAATTTTCTATGTAAATGGAGCAGAGAAGTTTACACGTTGATCCAAAAAGTGGTTTCAACTTACTTACAAAGACCTTCCACAGCCTCAGACCTCCCGTTCATCTTCCTCCAGAGAACGCATTCCTTTCTGCAGCTGAATACGCTTTCTCTCTCAGAGCCAAATCACCGTGGCCTGATGATTCCGTCGCTTTAATCAACTCGATCACCGGTCAACGGATTTCCTACTCTGAGTTTGCTCGCAGAACCAAGTCTCTGGCCGCTTATCTGCAGAAAGTAACTCAGCTCTCCAAACACGACGTAGCTTTTGTACTCTCTCCGAATTCCATCCAAGTACCAATCCTCTACTTCTCTCTCCTCTCGCTCGGTGTCATCATCTCTCCGGCAAATCCAGTAGCCACCGAGTCAGAGATCTACGGCCAAATCCAGTTATCGAAGCCGGTGATAGCATTTGCCACGTCATCTACTGTTCACAAGCTCCCGAAACTTAAACACCACACGATCCTCATCGACTCTCCTGAGTTCGAGTCAATGATGGTAAGCTCAAAACACGAATTCGAGCTCTTTAAACTGAGTCAATCCGATTTGGCAGCGATCATGTATTCCTCTGGAACAACTGGAAAAGTTAAAGGTGTAATGTTGACTCACAGAAATTTCATAGCACAAATAGCGATAAGCTCTGCTGCTTGGGAAATGACTGAGAAGCGAGAATCCCCCTCAGTTATGCTTTTTACGACGCCATATTTTCATGTTTTTGGATTCTTCTATAGTATTAGATCCGTGGCTTTGAGTGAAAAAGCGGTGGTGATGGAGAGGTTTGATTGGAAGAATATGTTGCAAGCTGTGCAAGAGTTTAGTGTTACACACGTGGCATTGACCCCGCCAGTGGTGGTGACGCTGTCGAAAGATGGATTAATGAACGGCTACGATTTGAGCTCCCTTGAAACTGTACTATGTGGCGCGGCTCCCCTTGGGAAGGAAGCAATCGCGGCATTTACGGCGAAATTTCCGAAAGTCATGTTGGTGCAGGTTAGTGTTGGGTTCTCATAAGCACAGTAAAAGTCTACCATAAATTCGTACCGTATCCATCTCATACCTAAAATATTTTCGCTAATTCGTTTATTGAAATTATTGTTCGATGATGAAGGGTTACGGGTTGACTGAATCGACGGCGGCAGTTGCTCGGACTATAGGTCCAGAAGAAAATATGAAGTGGGGGTCAACAGGGAAGCTTTATGCGGGTTTTGAGGCAAGAGTTGTGGACCCTAAAACAAGTGAAGCATTGCCTCCATGCAAAGAAGGGGAACTTTGGATTAGAGGACCTACAATAATGAAAGGTAAAATTTGTAGTCAAAAGTTATATAGAAATAGAATTGTATGAAACATTAACAATAAGTACACTAATGGCACTGAAGGATATGTTGGAGACCCAGAAGCAACTTCAGCTACGTTGGTATGTGATGGGTGGATGAGGACGGGAGATTTGGGCTACTTTGATGAGAATGGTTTCCTTTTTATTGTGGATAGACTCAAAGAATTAATCAAATATAAAGGATATCAGGTGATAGTATTAATAAAAAGCCATTAATTAATTTACTTGTGTAGATTATGAGGATGCATATTGCTATTGCTCTGTTTGCAGGTGGCTCCAGCAGAACTAGAACAAGTGCTTATTTCCCACCCCGAGGTTGCTGACGCTGCGGTTATACCGTAATTTTCTCAACTTCCTTTTGTATTTCTAATTCCTTAATTTTTTTTATAAGATACAGAGTATGCTTTATGCTAATAAATTAGTTTGTCAAGACAGATATCCAGATAAAGAAACTGGTCAAGTTCCTATGGCTTTTGTGGTGAGACAGCCCCAGAGCACTCTCAATGAAACCGAAATCATGGATTTTGTGGCGAAGCAGGTGGTTAATTTAAGACTATATATATATATAATAAAATTTTAAATTCATGAATTGAATATTTGAAAATCATCCTAAACCATCTGTTATAAAAATTATGATCATAAACTAGAACTTGAAAAGAATGGTTATGGAATAAGTTTGATTGTTGGTTGCATGCAGGTAGCACCGTACAAGAAAATAAGACGTGTAGCATTTATAAATTCCATACCCAAAAGTGCAGCTGGCAAGATATTAAGAAAGGATCTAATCAGGAAGTTTGTTCTTCCACCACCGCCATCATCAAGGCTGTAAAGAAAATTATTTTTACACCTTTTTTTTCGTAATAAATCTGTAACTATAACTTTGTAAATTTATTTTTGAACTTAGAAAAAGAAGCTGGGACCCATGGTATTTGTATATGACTAATCTTCCAACAAGTGAAAAATAAAATACCAAGGAGAAGAATGGTGGCGGACACAAACAGATGGTTAAATTGAAAAAAGAAGTACCGAAATAGATGGTCGGACGAATTGGGTCAGTTGGGCCGATGACGGAGCAAATTGTATCGGAAACTAAGTGGAGAACTGTGACGGCGGCAAGAATNATGTTAATCTCAACATCTATTAAAATAAAATAGTAACATCACATATACAAATTTCTTTCATATAAAATGTGTAAGAATATAATTGAATAACTTTAAATTAAAAATACATTAAATAAATTAAAAGTACATGGTATATCAATTTCGAAGAAATTATTTGTATAATTATTTATTTATGTAGTATTAATCTATAATAATTTAGTAATATTAAAAATTAAAAACATAAAATAGAAAAGTGGGATTTGTGCAAGACCTTTCACTTGACTCTGGCATTTTATAACACAACTAATTTGAATGCGGCTCTTGTGGGTATTCATGTTTGATTAAGAATTGTGAGATTATGATCTCCGCCAAATGGTTTTTCCAAAATTTACTTTCTTTTTTCTTTCTCCCAAATATTTTTCTCCAACAATTTGCCGATACATAACGGAGCTTCTAGTCCTTAAATAATATAAGGAATCTTAAATTAGGAATCTTCGCGTTTCTTTAGCCATGGGGAGTTTGGGAAAAGATGTCTTTGATTCTTCTGAATGAACCAAATAATATAAGCATTCACATACTTTTCATTCCTCTTTCATTTGTGGCCGATCGGAAGAGAAACATGGCTGCCAAAATGTAAGATTCCACAAAATAAACAGTGAATTGTTAATGCCCTACTCAAGTTTCCGAGTGTAGATTTTCCAAGTAACTTTACAACTTTAAATTGGGCTTTACAATCTCTAACATGACTTAGACTTCTATTTGATGAGCCTTATCGTTGAGGTTTTGCATGGGTCCTTCCCATAACTCATTTAACTCCTTCCTCATCCATGACATAACAATTACAGGTCCCATTGTCGAAGGCACCTACAACCACCAAAAAGAAATAAGCACAGGCAAGAAGACATTTTGTCTAAAATTCTCCAGAGCATAATCATCAGAGATTATAAACCAATGAAATTCAATAAAATAATAATACAAAGATTACCAGATAAAGAAGGGCTGGTTGAGGAGAGCGAGTCAGAACTCCAGCAGCTAAAGCAGTTACAAGTCCAATAGCATATCCTGGAAGGGCATACCATATATATTTGTGTCCCTTCGATGAATGTAAATCAAAGAGACTAATTGTATCTCTGCTCTTCCGATGATCAAAACACAGGACCAATGCCAGAAGCATTGCAGGCATAGCCTACAAGAAGATGACCGGAATTATTGAAAGCACAAGACACAACAAAAAGAATCACAGGCAAACAGTGGCACAATTACATTTTCAACAAGAAAAGCACAGAAAAATGTGTGATATCTGTGTCTACAAAAATTTTGACATGGTATATCAATATATATGTGTGAAATTATTGCAACAAAGTTTTTTTCCCCTTAAAATTTGACTACTACACAAGTTTGTGAGTTGTGACAACATATGAAGTTCGAAACAAGAGCACCATGAAAAACAATAATGCTAAAAAGGAATATAAACTGAGCTCATATGGACCTCAAAGAAAGGAAAACACAAGGAATTTGCCTTGTCAGCAAGTTAATAAGTTCCAATCTTCACATTATATTTGTTCCATCAATAAAGAACAAGAGATCAACAAGAAGGACAATCAACATCTTCCCACGCCTCAAATTTTCAAGTACATTCTACTGAAGCTTATTGAGAAACCACTTCACCCAAAAGCTTAAAACTATCAAGAAAATATTCAACATTAATATTTAAGTATGACAAACTCCCTCAAATGAAATGTGGATATAATAAACAAATAGGTCAAACTCAAAACCAAATTAATAGCGCAGAGAACCAAAATTGAGAAATCAAAAAAATTGATTGAGTGAATTAATATGTGACTTACTAGATTTTGAAACCTTCAGTTTGATACATATTAAGAAACCACTTCAGCCAAAAACTTAAGCTATCACGTAGGAGCCTAACATTAATATTTAAATCTAAAAAAGCAATGTGAGCGGCATGTGCAAGTATATCATGCATTTGTGTATACATTTCAACCAGATATTTTCAGTAACGAAAGATTATATTCAGGTTAAGGACTGACTTCTGATGAAGAAATATAATCAAATTTCCATCAAGGATCACAGAGGATGCTACTTTTGACCTCAAAGTAGATCATGTATGCATGAGGTGTGCATGGACATTCATCCACACATCTAATGGAGAAGCATAAGCACCAATGAACCAGTTTGCATCAAGTAAAATCAAAATTGCAGAAAAAGATGCAAACAACTAATAATGAACAATTTTGATAATTCTGTGCTACAAGCAAGTGAGACTCAATCAATGACGGAATGAGAGCTTCAATGGACCAAAAGAACATGATGAACTCCATATTGATATTTCTTAAAGGAAATTCTCAACTATATTAAAAAGTTTTCACCCAGAGTAAAACACCAATACTGCACAATGACACAGAATAGTAGCACCAACCAGAATATTTCACTGGTCCATTCATGCAAAACAATTAAGCAGAAACGTAGATGTTACACACCACTGCATAGAGATAGCTACAACAGTAACAAACACAGTTTATTTCGAAAAATTACTGTAGAACCGCTGAAATAGAAAGTTACTCATACCATATCACCAAGACCAAGCATCATGAAGTCTGAAACCTTTGCTCCAGGAATCACGCCTCCAAACAAATTCCTGGGAAATACAATTTTCACAGGCAACTCCAGCTTTTTTGTTATCAGCTGCAACCCAGGAAGACTCAGACTATTAGCCACTGTGTGCATAGGATTTGATGCCTGTTGGGTTGCTACCGATACCATGACATTAGCCCCAAAAAATCTCTCAGAGAAAAAAACCCAGAATATGTCATACACAAACAGACATACAAGGAGCATTGCACATATTTTGATATTTGGAAGGCGCACATGGCTCACAAATGCTACACAGATAGCGATACCCAACAAATTGTTCAATACCCAATGACCAGAAACTAGCCAAGCAGCAACTATAGAAGTGCATGCCAACAATAATAACCATTGGATTCGTGTGAGAGACCTCGAACAGCACCGCGACACAAATGGGTCAGCCAAACCAAATTGTGACCTCACATAGGCAATATAGGGAGATAGGCAAAAGAATAGGGAAGAAACAGATGCAACAGCCGTTAAGGCAGTGAGAAGTTGTGAGACTGAAGAAAACAGGTAGAACATCAAAAGCAAACTGCAGGAGCTCATTACAGGGATCATTAATGCTTGGGACTTGTCTAACATAATGGATGCTTCTGACAAATCACGGTTTCGCTCCATTTCTTTCCCATAATTTAGAGCCCTAAATGCAGATCCAAATGTCACCGCTACTGCTGTCAAAATGAGTGTAACAGGAGCAGGCTCCAGCAGATGTAAAAGTTTCCAAAGAGACTCCATAACTATATAAGATCAAACAAACTATTTGAAAGTTCCTTTCTGCGTGTATAAACGAACGCAAAAACCGTAACAATTACAAAATTTGTAACCAAAGTTGCATTTTTCCTCTGAAACACTTCCCCCAAAAAATGATGCAACCTGCAATTAATCATGTTAATATATACATTAGTGCAAATGCCAAAGTATGTATCTGAAATTATCAACATCTAAATTGATTAAAGAGAGGCTAACCAAACCTTTAAACAAAAACATAATTGTTCAATTTTTTATCAATAGAGGAAATAAAAAAGGAAGAAAGAAACAACGAATGCAAGAAAAAAGAAAATTATCAGTTCTTTTTCTTCACAAAGCTTCAATGCAGACAAGAGAACGCCTTCATTTTCAACAGGGAATTATATTGAGGACAATTAGCTGAAGATTTCAGGCCAAAAAAAAAAAAAAAAAAAAAAAATTCAAGTACTCTCCATTTTACCCTCTATGCCAAGAAAATATAAGAAAGACCCCATTTAAGGGCTCAAAACATAAAGAGCACAATAAATTAATAAAGTAAGCCTAAAGCAATTAATACATGGCCTGGTTTAGTTCAGCTCAGTTGACTGAATACTTCAATTTTCTTGGGCAATCAAACAACAAGGATCGAGATTTATAATTTTCTTATCCTTTCTCCCACGTTCCCAGAAGAAAGCAGAAATTAACCCCAAAAAACCAAATCTAGGGTTCAGAAATGAAATTAACGTAAATCACATTACTACAGCTGAATTCGAAATAATTTTACAGTGAATCAAAGATCCGAACCAATTAAGTAGTTAAGAGCAGCGAAACTAGGGTCTAAAGATAATTATAGAGAAAAGTCAAAGAAAGTAACCTTGGACTCTGAAGAGTTTGCAAGAGCTCTTGCTGACCAACGGGCTTTCCTTTCTCGTTTGCTGTATAACAAAGGCGAGTACAAGATTATGCTAATTTATAGAAGGCCCCAACATTTTTACTATTCTTATTTAGTTCCAACGTATCAAGTATGTTTTTACACATGGCTGTCCCTGTGTAAAATTGAAACTGCAACTCGAAAATTTTTTGAAATCAAAATTATTTACCGAATGAATTAAGCTTATCTTAGGACCCATTTATGTGTTTATCTTAAAAAATGAACTGAATAAAAACATTAATTTTATATGATGCATTCAACATCATTTTTTTAGAAGAATTTTTTGAAAATAAAAACAATGAAATGCATTCTTTTAAAGTATGTTGATCCGTGATTTTGAAACCAACGATCTACATGTGTAAAGTGAAGCAGGTTTTAGAAATTACATGTGAATGACTATGAGAGAGTTAATCAATATAATCGAATGCAAAGATTGAATAATAAATGAGAGAGATGATTTTTAAAGTGGTTCGGATGCATAAAGCGAATCCTATATCCACTATTTCTTTTATATATGAGAGATTACAAGGGGTCGCGTATAGCGAATAATGAGAAGAGGTACAATAATTGAGTATTCAGAGAAAATATCGAGTCAGTCTATTTCTCGTAGGTTATCTTTGCTCTAAAAATAAATATTATAATCGGAATGAGGGTTCAGGATCAGAATCCCTAAAATGAGAGGGGAAGTCCTCTATTTATAGTAGAAAAATTTAAGGTAATGATCACAAATCTGCAAGTGGTAGGTGCCGTGCAAGTCTTTCCTTGCCTGTCATTGGCTAATAACTTAGGAAATATCTTCAAATTATCAGGGGCTTAGACAGGTGTGCGGTTCTCAGTCACTCATGGACAAAACTTGAATCTAATAAGTTGATGATAGTCATATTCTTTCTGTTTTGGTAGACGTGATAACACATGAATGGTACAAAACCTTTCTGAAATCTGATTAGTGCTTGCTAACATAAGTTTACGTCAGCCATAGTTTTTTAGACATAACAAAGTCTTTTTTTTTTTAAAAAAAAAAAGAAATTGTTCAATGTATATATTATGATTAAAATATTTTATTTATAATAAAATTGCTAGTAATACACAAATAACAAGAAAAGTTGTATTGTACATATTCTTTGTAGTGAGTAAATGAAAGTAGATATGTAGATGTTTGCAAAATTTATTTTAGCGAGGAAAAGAAAATTATAAATTCAAATAACTTCTAAGTATAGTTATATTAAAATATAAATATATATCAAATTAATTAAAATACATGTGAGAGTATACATATTTGAAAGTTGGCATTTGGTAACGTTGGATAATATTTTCTATATATATATATATTTGTTGATGCAAAAATACACTAATTAGAGTGATCAAATCGACCTTGACGGAACCAGAACTACTGTGTGCGTGATTTCGAGTAATCAACAATGAATTAATAATAAAATGTAAAGAAAATGACAAAGAGGTTTTTAAATTGGTTCGGCGAGTTAAACTCTTGAGCCTACATCCATTGTTTTTGTATTTGTTGTGAAAGCTTACAATGACAGTCCTAGGGAAAATTGCTAACCCATTTCTCATCGTTAGAGGGGGTTTATAGACAAATTTTGTACAAAGAAAAGAGCGAAAATAAAGGGATTACAATTAAATTTAAAATGCAACTCTGATATTCTCGCAATTGAACGCTGTGATAGCACAAAAATTATTGTCGATCTAATCCTTTCTGAGATATTCGGGATCTAAAGTTATCTGTAAATTGGTTGAACAGTTGTAAGGATTGGTCGCGACTGACTTGTGCTAGGTCGAGCTATAACTCGACGAGTTTATGCTGAGTCGAACAATCGATAGAGTCGGACTGATTCTAGGTCGAGCTATAACCTCGCAATTCTCAGAGCTTGAAGGAAAAATCACACACAACATCAACCCCCTAGTGTTCAGTGCTTGTTTCGAGCTTCAAAGACTATTGCTCGATTTGACATCAAGCTCAAACTTCTTCGGTTGCATGCTGAATGTAGATTCGGTCAAACTCATCCTCAGTCGACGTACTCAACATTGACCTTTTCTCTTCTATGACATTCTTGACAAACTCGGAATTAAAAAAGGAAGGGCATTTGTGTAAATTCCACACGATCATGTTGCATTAAATGTGGCAACCTTTGGTAGTTACTTTTCATTGCACGTGGTCGACTACAACTGTCCACGCGCGAAGTTGAGGCAACGTGCGGCAACGATTATGATTGTGGTAGTCTGATGGTTGATCGCCCCTTGCAGATGATTGACATGTGGCCACGTCTAAGGGTTGAGATTGTTCGACAAATGGAGGGCTGAGATTCACTGTAGATCAACGGCTACGATGGAACCTCGCCTTTTCGTCTTCCATGCAAACCACTATAAAAGCGGGCGAACTCGTCAGAAAGGTTACACACCTTGCAAAAATTATCAAGCATTCTTGTTTATTCTGACACTGCTTCTTCATCTTCATGCTGCATTTCCGGTGAGTTCATCTTATTCTCTTATTCCAGTAAGGTTTCTATTCCCTGCCTTTATTTGTTTTCTTTATTTTCGCGGTTGTGGGTAGCCATTTTCATGGCCACATTGAGTCTTTTAGGGCCTCGTTAGGGTTCTTAACTGTGTCTTTGGCGGTCCTAATTTAAGGAGGGTTTATCATGGCGGCCATCGGAATCCCTGGTAGGTCGTGTGTCTGTTGTCTGATGCCAGCTATCTTGGGTGCCTGAACTGAAAGCAAAGTGTAGATAGGTTACCGAGTTTTTCGAGCTCTAACACATGTTCGCTTCAATTTCAAGTACCCAGAGGCAAGCTATAGTCATGTCTTCGTCAAACAGCCACACCATTGATCACATGTTCTATTCTCCAGCGGGTTCAACAGTTCTTGGAGGCATAGTCCCCGAGGTTTTTGAGGAGGTCATCGCACGGAGCTTGGACCCTGACGCGGCAGGCTCTTCTGATCATGCTTTTATGAATGTCGCTCAATCAAAGAGATCTCCAATTCACAAGCAGCGAAAGAAACCGTAATCCTTGATTGATGCTGAGGATCTTAGGCACATGAATGAGACTTATGCGCCCTAACTCAAATTGAGGGTTCTAGGAAGCTTCTCCCAGAAGAATCCTCCCACAAGGTGTAGGGATCTCTAAGTCCTCTTTGAGGTGTGGGATGTCTATTCCCCCTCACCATTTCATCGACAATGTTTTGAGAAGATTCGACATTGTCCCTATCCATCGGTCCTCGAACTCATACGTCATAATCATAGGTCTGTTACATAGCATACCAAATAGCCGAGTTGGGCAAGCCATCTGTTAAGGAGCTCGTCTATTTGTATAGATTAAAGAAAGGTCAAGACCAGACGTACTACCTCTCCAAGGCAAGGAAGGTACATTACAATGGTGTGGTTGATGTTCCAAATAAGGTCTTGAATTAGGACTCTCAGTTTTTCTTTTATGAGGCCGAGGAGACCGACGTTTTTGCTTCAGAAGCTAGTAAGACTTTGACCTATAGTGTGTGCGAAGAATGTTTTTAAGCTCGATGGTTGAACTAACCAAATTTCCTTGCTATGCAGTTAACATCTAGCAAAATTTTCTCCCCACGGCGAGCTTACAGAGGCTTTAGTGCCTTAGCGATCTTTTCGACAGGGAGCGCAACGTCAACGAGATTATCTCGCTTCCTTGCTTGAGAACATATGGTTTTTGCAAGGACAACGCCAATTTTATCACTATCATTGAAAAAGTTAAAGTGTTCACTTGTTCATGCCCCTTTTTTTGTAGGTCGTTGATTGTTTACTTTTCTTTTCACAGAAATGTAGGCCAAGAAACTAAAAGGTCCTAAAAAAGAAGGTGACAGCTTCCGGGGCTGCCAAGAAGCCATCGACCGCTCCGGCAAATAAGCAACTACTGATGCTGGTGGAACGAAGAGAAGTGGGGGCGAGCTTGAAAAAGGCCCAAGTGCGAAGAAGCTCGCGACTGCCTCCTAAGCAGTCGAAGAGAAAGGTGCCCCTAAGTCCCAAAAAGAGCTGGCAAAAAAAGCATCCGAGTCAACTGGAGGCTCGGTAAAATAGAAAGCACCTGAGCAACATGATGGCTTGGGCAAGAAAAAATTGACCAAGCCTTAAAAGGCCTGGGGAAAGCAAAAGGTTACGGAGCAACAAGGTGGCTCAGGCAAGGAGGTCGTAGAGCAAGTTGGTGGCCTAAAGAAATCCATGGCCAAGGATTTGGCCAAGAAAAAATCCATTTCCATGGGCGAAGCTATCATTCCCGCATGAAGTAAACCAAGCTCCCCTCAGCAAGAAGGCAAAAATGTGGATGAGGCAGCTCGAGCTGCGGTTGATGCATTAATCGACCAACTTGCCAAACATATCAGTATCGAGGCTGCGAACTTTTGTAGGCGTTAGGGATTTGTCTCCCCTACAATTGCTAGCTTGGGTGTGCAGTTATATGGCCAATGTACTAGTTGTTTGTCCCCTTCTCCTTTTATATATGCTTTCTTTATTCCTCGCTGACTTTCAATTTTTCTTTTTTAGGCTTGCGTGACGAGCAAGCTTCTCTATGATGAGTGTTACCCCACATTGGAGGGCACTCATCAGGGATGATAGGAAGTGGAAACGCTAAAGGAGGACGCCTTGGTCAAAGCTGAGGTAGCAAAGAAAGAGAATGATGCGAAGCAGGCTGAGCTTGAGCAGCTTAAGGAAGAAATGGCGGCCTTCAGGATCAAGGAAAGGGAATTCCTTGACAAAACTAAGGCGAGCGAGGCCGCGTAGGCAAAGGCTGAAGCTAAAGCGGCCGAGGCTGAGAAGAGTTTGGCATAGCACCAAGGTGCCAAAAATAAGTTGAACTTTAAGCTCACCTCAGCTCAAAAAGCTGCCTTAGACTAGGAGGCAAAGTAAAAACAAGTCTCGCTCGATCTTGCCTAGAAAGCGGAAGGTTAACAAAATGCCGAGGCTGAGACTGACTAGCTTAAGCTTCAAGTCGGGGAGCTGAACGAGGCTGTCACAAACCAAGCTTGGGAGACGTCGGTCTTTCTTGTGCAGAAATTGTGGGAAGCTCATCCCTCGATCAACTTCTCATTTCTTTTGTATGTTTTTTTTTTTAGCTAAGTTCGTAACTGAACTTTACCATCAATGAAAGATATTTTTTGCATATATCTATCAAGCAATTTTTTATTTTTGCAGAGTCGTTTCAATCGTTCTAATTGGACTTATCATAAAAAATTCGAATTTACTCCAAGTTATGCGTACCTCGCTTCTTAAGAAACTTTTCGAATATACGCGAGGAAATCTTATGCGACAACTCTAACATTGGACTCATTGTCTGTCTCGAGTTTTGGTTGCCGGCTTATGACCGATTTCCTTCAACGTGTTTTCGCTGGATTTTTCTAAGTGTAACTTCGTTCATTTCAGGAATTTCACCCTTACTGAGTTAGATTCTGGAATGGCTTATCGACCTAAGCTACCTTGTTCCAAACTCTTGACTCTGAGTTTTTGGATATGATCGCATAGGTCACGTTTTTTGAAGTGATAGACAATAAATGATGAACAATAAGTAAAAAATGGCGAACAACGAAAAGTTGATGACTAATACATTTTTTATTGATAAAACTTTTAGGTCATAACCGTACAATAAATACTTGAAAAGAAACAAAACATGGCTGGAACCCAAACTGCTCATTGGTAATACCTTCACAGATGTTTGGCATTCTAGGCTCGCAGAACGGCTTCACCATTGAGGTGTTCCAGGTGGAAAGTTCCTGGTGCAAGCTTTTCGGAGATTTTGAATGGACCTTCCTATTTGGGTCTAAGTGCTCCTAAATTCGGGTTTTTTATACCCTGGGCAACCTTTATGAATACTCAGTCACCCACTTCAAAGTCCCTATTCTTGACTTGGGTATTGAAGTATCGTTTGGCTTACTGTTGATACAAGGCGAGCCTCAGTTGAGACTTGGTCTGATGTCCTTCCATTAGGTCTAGCCCTAGACAGAGAAGATCCTCGTTCGTTTCTTCATTGAAAACTTCTCTTGAAAATGAACTAATCCCCACTTTACTTAGGGTCATTGCTTCACACCCATATGATAGAGAGAATCGGGTTTCTCCTATCGAGCTTTGGTTGTCTTTCTGTAAGACCACAAGCCTTTGGCAATTCCTCAGCCCATTTTCCTTTTAGGGCATCAAACTTCTTCTTAATGGTGTGCTTAATCATTTTATTCACAGTTTCTAATTGACCGTTAGCTTGAGGCCGGTAAACAGCGACAAAGCTCTTCTTAATATCAAACCATTCGAAGAAATATCTGAGGTCCTCACTGTCGAACTGTTTTTCATTATCAGTTATTATAGTGTGAGGGATTCTGAATTTACAAATGATATTTTTGTAAATGAAATCTTGTAGCTTTTTCGAGGTGATGGTAACTAAAGGCTCAGCTTTTACCACTTAGTGAGTAGTCCACAACAACCACTGCAAACTTAACGCCCCATTTTCCTTGAGGCAAAGGGCGTATCAGGTCGATTTCCCAAATCACAAATAGCCAAGGGCTTGTCAAAGTAGTTAATTCTTGAGGTGGAGCTCGTGAAACATCTATGAATCTTTGGCATTTGTCGCATCTACACACATAGTCTACTGTATCATCAAAAACTATTGGCCAGTGGTAGCCCTAACGAAGCACTTTGTATGTTAGAGATCTGCCCCTTACATGGTTCTTACAGATGCCTTCATGGATCTCTCTTATAACATAATCCGCATCCTTATGGTTAACGCATCGTAAGAGTGGTGAATTGTATCCATGCTTATACAATTTGTCATTGATGAGCGTGCATCGAGCTGATTTTGCACGGAGTGTTCTAGCTTCATTTCTCCTTTAGGCATTGTTCCATCTCTATGGTAACCAATTATTGCATCCATCCAGTTGTATCTCTGCCCTATTACCAAATCTGATTCCTATGGAGTGAGGATGCTTAGACTTAGAAGGAACTTAACAGGTATTGAATTAATCTTCTTTTGGCTCATTGTGGAAGCTAGGTAAGCTCGAGTGTCAGCCACTGAATTCTTCTCCCTTGGGAGAAGGATTTGAACTGCTCAAGCTCGGATTTCACTTGTCAAAGATAAGATGACATTATGTCCTCCTTTACCAGATAATGCTCGGTAGTCTGATGGACTACGAGTTCGAAGTCGCTATAGATCTTGATGGACTTTGTCCCCATTTCTTTGGCGAGGTGGATCCCCGTGAGCAATGCTTTGAACTTAGCCTCGTTGTTAGAGGCGACAAACTTGAATTTGCCTACAACCCTGATCGGGTTTTCCTTGGGACTTTCGAACAAGAGCCCAGCTCTTGCCCTCTTCTCATTCGAGGACTCGTCTACATACAGAGTCCGTTGCCATAGTTTGTCAAACTTTGGCTTCTATTGTTCACTTTCTTCTGAGATGGTTGTCCCTAGCGGGCTTACTTTTCTTTCTGGGTGATAGGAGAATTCTAAAATGAAGTCCACCAAAGCCTGACCTTTGATTGTTATCCTTAGGATGTACTTGGTATCGTGCTGACTCATTTCCATTATCTACTAGATCAATTTGCCCAATGCCTCAGGCTTCTGCATCATCTTCCTCAACGAAAAGTTTGTCAGTACATATATGGAGTGCACTTGGAAATAGGGTTGCAGCTTCCTGGCGGTGATGACAATTGACAAGGGCATAGGCGAACTCCTTAATCTCAGGATATCATGTCTCCACATTGAGCAACCTCTTGCTCACATAGTACACTGGCCACTACACACCCCTTTCTTCGTATACCAAAGTTGCGCTGATCGCGGACCTGGACATCGATAAATATAGTAGCAGTGGCTCACCCTGGATGGTCTTTGTTAACAAATGAGGCGTTCCCAGATGTCTCTTTAATTCCTGGAAGGCTTTCTCATACTCCTGTGTCCACTTGAAACCTTTTTTCCCCTTCAAGGTCTCAAATAATGGTAAGCACCTGTTTGTGGCTTGAGAAACAAATCTGCTAAATGCAGCCACATGCCCTATCAAGCTTTGTACCTACCTCATGATGGTCGGGCTTTTCATGTCCAAGAGAGCTTGAATCTTATCTGAGTTGGCCTCGACACCTTGCTGATTAACCAAGAAACCCAGAAACTTTCCCAAGCTTACTCTGAAAGAGCACTTCAAAGGATTGAGTTTCATTCTGTATTTTCTGAGGATATTAAACATTTTCCCTAGGTACTCAATGTGGCTTTTGGCGACCTCTGATTTGATGAGCATGTCGTTGATGTACACCTTTACTGTCTTACTAATTTGTTTGGTGAAAGTTGATGTACACCTTTATTGTCTTGCTGATTTGTTCGGAGAATATATTGTTCACTAAACACTGGTAGGTCGCCCCAGCGTTCTGCAGGCCAAACAACATAATCTTGTAACAATAAATATCCTAATCAGTAATAAATAAAGTGTGTTCTTCGTAGGGCTGATACATCGGATTTGATTATATCCCAAGTACGTATCCATAAAGCTAAGTAGTGCATTCCCGGCTATCGCATCTACTAATTGGTCGATCTGAGGTGGTCTAAAGTTGTCTTTAGTACATACTTTATTCAAATCTGTGAAATCGATGCAAGTTCACCACTTTTCGTTTAACTTTTTCACCAAGACTAGGTTGGCAAGCCAGTCCGGGTACTTCACTTCTCTGATGAAGTTGGTGTTCAAGAGTTTGTCAACTTTATCTTTGAGCACTTTAAAGCGCTCTGCATCCATATATCTTCTCTTTTGTGTTATTGGTTGAGCTTTTGGGTTGATGTTCAGTCTGTGACTCATTACCTTGGGGCTAATCACCACCAAATCCATATGCACCCATACAAACATGTTGAGATTTTTTGTAGAAACCTTACTAGACTGTCAGCCATTTCTGTGCTTGGACTGCTGCTGACCTTTAATACGCGAGTTGGGTCTTCCTCGCTGACACATATTTCTTGCGACTCTTCTGTTGGTCCTACTGCGAGATCTATGGTATCCTCGAGAAGTCCGGGGTGTGGCTTAGACTCTGTAATGACCATAGTTCTCGAAAGCGGCCATTTTAGTGCAACATTAATGGCCCGATTGTAACATTTTGAGATTTTTTTTTATAGCTTCTGATAGTCGAGACCCCGTCTGGAGTCGGGAACCTCATTGCTTGGTAGTGCATTGAAGTGACTATACTTAGATCATCTAAGATCGGTCTTTTGAGGATGACATTGTATGTGGTCGGGCAGTCCACCACTAAGAATTTTGTCATCATTGTCCTGATCTTTGGTTCTTTCCCCAAGGTCATCAGTCGATCAATTATTCCTTTGGGGACCAGGCTGTCCCCAGTGAATCTATAAAGCAGTGATGGCCACACCCTTAAGTCTCACTTTGTGAACCTCATTTCTCGAAAAGCTCTCAAGAAGATGAAGTTTGTTGCACTGCCATTATCGACCATCACCCTTAATACTCTAGCGTTACCGATCTTAGCTACGATTATAATCGCATCATGATGGTGGCAAGGAGATTCTTCACACTCTTTCATTGTGAATCCTATCACCTCGCTCTCTTGTCTAGGTCGCTTCGGTGACTTCTGTTCACAGCTCATCATTTGGGGGACCAAGTTTGTTCTAGCCTCTCAAGCACATTGCTCGCGAGAACGCCTTGAGCTTCCTGCAATGTTGGGACCCCCGTAGATCATGCCCACCAAGGCTAGGGCTATGAAAAAAAAAATCGGTAACTGAACTGAACCGAACCGAACCTGAATTTTCGGGTACCTGAAAATTCGGGTCAGTTTCGGGTAGTTTTTATAAGATACCCGAATTTTCGGTTCGGGTATCGGTTATTTAATTTTAAGAAACCGGGTACCCGGTTTTTATTATTAAAAAAAAAAAAAAAAAAAAAGGCGTCAGACTTTCAATTTTCAAAGACAAAACGCAAAAGCCAAAACCCAAAAGCCCCAAATTTGAAATCCCTTATGCCCTAAAACTAAAACCAGTCACTGCGTAAACTTCCACTCTTCGTCTCTTCCAGTATTCAAGTCCTATAGTAGCTGCACACAGCCACACTCAAACTCATCTCTCACTCTCAAATTCAGATTCTCTCCTTCTCCAGTCTCAGTCTGCATCTGCACCGCACACTCACACAACCGCACTCAATACTCATCTCTCTCACTCTCAAATTCTTCAATCCCAGTCTACAAATTATTCTTGAGACTGCAAATTATTGGGCTTCACTTTGCTCCAGCTCCATCACCTTTCTGCATTGCCGTTGGCTTGATTTTTAGTCTCCATCTCCGAGGTAAATATTTGCTGGATTTGTGGTAGAGTTAGAAGAATATTTTTTGGTACTTGAAGCTTAGGAAACTCTGATAATCGCCAAGACTGGAAAGACCAATTCCATCCTATAGGAAAGAATTTGGTGTTAAGGTTCAGATTTTAGAATGATTCAACCTCTAGGCTATAATGGTAGAATTCCAATTGAGTGCACTCTTAGACAAAATGAGAACAACTAAATAATACTACAATGTTTTTATCTTTAGCAATTAGAAGAATTAAAAGGAAGAGGGAGCAGAATTTTTGTAAAATTAAATGAGTGAGAGTTTTGGGTTGTGTTTTTTCTGTATAACTGTATTTCTCAGCAAAAGAATCAGTGCTGAACTTATAGCTATACCTATAGCTATAAGTTCAGCTTATAGGCATAAGAAAACCGCACCCAAAAAGAAGCAGTCAATAACGTTCAAAATTTCAACAGTGTTAATTAAATACATGTTATCTCAACATTTTGATAACGTGTTCGATTTATTCAACCCAATTGATGAATCAACATGTTAATTGCTTCACTGACACAACCTTTCTATTTATAGTTAAGCCCATGTGAATTATACTGTATTTAAATAATATAATGTTCCTTTTCTTAGCTTAGATGCTTGATCTAGATTCTAGTCTTCCATGTGCCAACTTTAATCAAAATTTGGGTTTTGATTCTATCTATTATTTCATTCTCTTTATATATTTACCATTGAATCAGAGTTTACGAATAGTATTTTTGACACCTTTGCATGTATTGCAGATATCCTCCACTGGTGAAAATACTAGTACTACTTGTGGGGTTGGGCTGATGGGTAGCGACACCAATATGTCGATCCCGATGACAGAAGGCCAGAGTCATAATCCTTCTCATATGACTTCTATGCCTCCACGACCAACTACAGCTCCCAAACGGGTGAGTTCTACTATTAGGAAAAATGCTTCAGAAATGTGGGACCATTTTACAAAAAACCTTTGTGAGGATAAGGATAATCAGACAGCTACATGTAATTATTGTGGGTCTACTCTCGCTTGTCCAACCAAAAGTGGTACTACTTCTCTACGTAACCACTTAAGTAGGTGTAAAAAATACCCTTTCAATGTAGTGGACAAGAAACAAAGAACCTTAGTCTTTCAACAGCACTTGGTTGAGCCCTCAAGTGTGTTGCAGCTACTATTGCCTCCACTTCACTGTCGACTTGGAAATTTGATCAAGATTTGATTAGGGATGTTGTAGCTAAAATGATAATTACTGATGAGTTGCCTTTTAGGATAGTGGAGTATAAGGGGTTTCGTTGATTGATGAGAGTTGCACAACCCAGGTTTCAAATACCTAGTCGTACTACTGTAACTAGGGATTGTTTGAAAATTTATTATGATGAGAAACAAAAGTTGAAGAATTATTTTAGTAAGTATTCTCATAGTGTTTGTCTCACCATTGACACGTGGACTTCTTGTCAAAACCTCAATTACATGTGTCTCACTGCTCACTTTATTGATGATGATTGGAAACTGAACAAAAGGATTTTAAACTTTTGTCCAATTACTAGTCATAAAGGTTTAACTATTGGCAAGTCAATTGAGAAATGTTTGATTGAATGGGGTATCTCAAAGGTGTTCACTGTGACTGTTGACAATGCAAGTTCTAACGATGTTGGAATAACTTATCTTAAGCATCAGTTAGAACGTTGGAATGGAAGTATCTTGAAGAGTAAGTTTCTTCATATGAGATGTTCTGCGCATTTATTGAGTCTAACTGTTAAAGAGGGGTTAAAACAGCTGGATGACTAAATATTTAGGATTCGTTCTACAGTGAGGTATGTGAGATCTTCTCCAACAAGATTACAAAGGCTTAAGAAGTGTGTGGAGCAAGAAAAATTGGAAACTAAAAGTCTTCTAGTTCTTGATGTAGAAACAAGATGGAACTCCACTTATTTGATGTTGGAAGTGGCTTTAAAATTTCAGAGAGCATTTGAGTTATTGGAAATCCAAGAGCTTAAGTTTAAAGATGAGCTTACTGTTGGGGAAAGGTCAAGGGGTTTGCCTACAATTACTGATTAGGATTATGCTTGATATTTATTGCCTTTTCTGAAGGTTTTTTATGATACTACTCTACAAGTGTTTGGCTCTCTTTATGTTACCTCTAATGGATACATGAAAGCGATATATAGCATTGCATTGAAGATTAATACATGGTGTAACAATAGTGATCCTGGCTTACATTTAATGGCAGCTAAGATGAAAGCAAAACATGATAAATATTGGACAAATCTTGATAATATCAATTTAATGATATTCAATGCAGTGGTATTGGATCCTAGGCATAAGTTCGAATACGCATATTGGGCTATTGATAGTGCGTATGATGATGTTAATGCTGAGAGGTTGAAAAAAAAAGTGAATGACACTTTGTTCTCTTTATTTGAGGAATACAGTTTGTGTAAGGTTGTCCTAGTGCGCAGTCAAGTGAGCAATCTCAAGTTGCAACAAGGATTGATGTTACTGATGCAAATGTTGATCCAAAAGTCTTTATGAAGGTTATGTTTAATCAACAAAGGGCTGGACGACGTGCTTTGGAGCCAAAATCTGAGTTGGATAAATATTTATGGGAAAGTCTTGAAGATGAGAATGACAACTGTGATATCTTGAGTTGGTGGAAGATAAATTTAGCAAGATATCAAATTATCTCTTTGATGGCACGCGATGTTTTGGCTATGCCTGTTTCCACTGTTGCATCTGAGTCATCTTTTAGTACAGGGGGTCGTGTCTTAGATCCATATCATAGCTCTCTTACTCTTAAGACAATAGAGACTCTTATTTGTGCGCAGGATTGGATTCGGCCTACGCGTATACCATTTCTTGTTGAGGAGAGCTTGGAGGAATTATTGGAAATTGAGTCAGGTAAAACTTTTGCTTTAGTTTCATGTATTTAATATTTAATTATAACTTATATCTTACTTATTGACTCCATTTTGTACCATTACTTATATAATGTTATTTCCAATCTTTATGTAGAATTTTCATGTACGGCATTGGAGAGTACTCGTAGTCATGGTCATCTACATGATTGATGATTCAGACCATCTCTATGAATTTTGTATTGGTGCAGCCCCTAAAAGGTAGAATATGCAAATCCTTTTTCAAATTATGAATTAACCTTTTACTTTAATTGAATTGCCTATATTGATGAGTAAAGTTTGTTGGGTTGTGCTTATAATGATGAATAAACTTTGAATTGTAGTGTTAATTTTGATGGTCATGATGCTAGTTTATGGGTGGTAGTGAGGCTGGTTGAAGTTTGTAAGTCATTTCTTTCTTTTCATCTATGAAAGTTGGCATAAAATCAGTTAAGATTGCTCTTGAACCATAAGTCCTTTAGTGGATGATACTCATATATGAAAGCAGCTAGGGAAAGAATGCAGCAAAGGTGATTCAAGATATGCGGCAAGAGATGTAAGAGTTGTTGCTGTTGAAGGACTAATTGCAGTTCTGGAGGGCCCTACTAGTCTTCTAGCAGTGTAAGACTTCACTTCACTTCACAAAATCAAATTTTATTTGCTGAAACTCCATACGAATGATGGTCCTAATGGTAACTGATTTTCTATAGGATTGCTATAGCTAAAGGAAAGTCATACAACTACATACTTCAACTTGCAATTTCTCTTGGCCAGCTCTATGGTACTGCTGTATAAGTTTGCTCTTTGTTGGTGTAATTTTGGGGCATTTTGCCATTTTGTACAAGTGTTTGTTGCTGCAGTATTATGTTTGGTGGATTAAATGTAAAAGACATTTTTCATTTCTTAATTATATTAAATCTTAAGTATGTTTGCTGTAGTATTAGTGTATTACATTTGATTTGGTGTATATTAAATCTTAAGTATTGAAGGCATTAAATTAAAAGTTGATATTGTGGGCAACTAATGATACTACACGAATAAGATTTAAGTTTTACATTTTTATATCCTTTGGAATATATATGATTAGATGTGGTTGTGGTCCATATAAATTTATTATTTGCTTCAGTCATTAGAAGTTTTGTGCTAATTTCTTGAGTCTGTATATATAGGACTGCTGGAATGAAATTATGCAGAATTTTCTTTTTGATTTCTACTAGGATAGATTCCCCTGTGATCTATTTTGTCAAGACTCAAAATCGGTGTTCAATGGAAGAAAGTAATTTGTTTCCATTCTTCCAATATGATCTATTGATCTGCATCAAAAGAATTGGTCCCATGGAATATATGATAATGGTTTAGAGATTACTTTTTTGTTGGAATGTGTTTGATTAATGATTAGTATGGTTCAATGATTTGTGTTGGGCATTGTCGAATAATAGTTAAGATTGACAGTTGACACACATGAATTTCAAAGTGATATAATTTTGCATTCTCCTAATATGCTGTATAATTTTAATGAAATTCGGGTAACAAAATCGGATACCCGGTTTGTGACCCGAATTTTTGGGTACCCGCAAAACCGGTTCGGTTAGCGGGTTCATTTTTGGAGGTACCCGGTTTTGCACAGCCCTACACCAAGGAGTTCATTGTTGGCGTTGGTTAAGCTTGCTAGATCTGGTTATTTTGCTCACCAGTACTTTTGCGAGCTGGTGCTATCAGATCCTCGATGGTGTTCTTTAAAACCTGATGCTCATTGGTATTATGCTCGATGTCTCGATGGTATCGGTAATATTTCTGTCGATCTCTTCTACCTAGAGCCCTCCTCATTCTTTCTGAAACAGGCAGTCTTTTAGCCTTACGGGAGACTTCATATATATGAGCTATGTCTTGCATAAGGGGGGTGTATTCTTCATATCATGGAAAGAGCTATCTATCCCCGCGATTATTTGTTCTCTGTCTCTTTTGGGATTTATTTTGGTCCTAGTCATTACAGTCTTGGCTGTTCCACTTCTCTGATGGGCGATCTTGTTGTCTATCTGAGGCTCTTTGCGGCGAGCTTCTAGCTAAGGCTGCTAGCAATCTTTCTACTCTTTAGTGCTTTGCAACCATCTAGTAAAACTTTTCCAAGCTTACATATCTTCACTTTGGAGCTCTTTCCATAGCTCCATTTACAGCTTGATGCCTGCATTTAGCAAAGTTCGAATTGACTTTTCAGGTGCATTTGCAACCTTTGCTTGCTTGCTTGTTTTGTAACCTCATTAAATACGAGGTCAGTGTTTCGTCTCTCTCCCGACAAATGTTGCTCAAGTAGCTGAGCGGCATTGCAAATTGTCTCCTCGCTTGGAATTGTTGCAAGTACAACAAGGAGAATTATTGTCAATAATTGATGGAGTTCGCCTTGAGTCTTTAGTACCACCTCTTGACATTCCCTACCAATGTGACCGCGAAGTGACAACACTTTGCTAACTCACAGACTTGGTGCAACTCCATCAGGTCATTGAAGTGTTGAGGTGGACTTTAGGATCTTCTTTCCTATCGAATTTACTTTCTAGCGCCCTGAATCCTCGGGGAAGCAGGGCTTGGCAAACTTTCTCTGTGAAGGGAGAGCTCACTATTTCTTCCGCCATATTGTTCTGGCTATACCTGACAAAACGGGTGGATCGGGTGGGTATGGGTCGGGTAAAACGGGTATGGGCCAAAAAGGATTGGTTTTATACGAGTCCAAAATAATGGACACTACCTCATACGGGTACGGGTCGACCTGCAGGTACCCCTATTTTCTCTATCTAATTTGTAATGTTTGCAGTTACACCCCCAAAATTTATATAATTTTAATTTTTTGCAGTTACACCCTCATGATCAAATACTTCATATTCAATTCAATTCACCAAAAAGTGCAACCAAATCAATTTCTTACCAACAAGCATATAGAAAACAAATACATAAAGTCATAAACACTAACACATAAACAAAAATACAAACACAATATTCCAAATACAAAAACATAATATTAATATAACTTGGCATTGTTTCAACTAAAAATATTCTTGGTTAGCTCATGTTGAATGTTGATTTCACGAACATGATGGACCAATAGCGGTGTGAGTGGAGTCTCTTGATTCCACATTCCTCGCAATAGTTAATGTTAATGGCACGTGAAGCTCATGATCCATCTCATCATCATCTACAATTAACAACTATAAATATTAGTAAATGAAAATAATAAAACATATGAAATATCAAATATTGAGTTAACATGTTACCTTTATATTCATATCCATATAACCAAGTCCAAGTGCATAACAAAGATTGTGCATTATCTGGTTTAAGTGTGGTATTTATTGAGCACTTTGCTACCAATACTAAAAGCGGACTCTGAAGCAACGGATGTTTTTAGTATACTCATGATGTCACGAGCCATCATGGCAAGTATTGGATAACGATCGCAATTGTTTGTCCAATGTTTGAGAATATCCATATTATGATGTTTGATGCGGTCAAACCTTGACTCTTCCAAATAAAGATCCAATTCAGACTTCCTAGTAGCACTATAGTCACTCTCATTGTTGTCAAAATCCTACACCACTTAAATAGTTAAGTATTAAAAGTTAAAATTACAAAATAAACAATACTTTATTAATCAAAAAAATATAAAAAAGTATAGTGACTTACACAACTATAATCTTGACGTATAATACGAAGAGAACTACTCACAGGAAGAGCATCTGAAGAGGTGACCTGGGAACTTTTTTGGGACATTGTGTCTTGTAAGCTTCAAAAAGTTTATACAAGTTCTTCTTAACAACCTCCATCTTTCTTTGGGTAGTAGGTAAGTCATAAAATTTCTTGTAAGCATACTTCACAAACTGAATCTTTAAACGTGGGTCAAGGATGGTTGCAATAGTTAACGCAACACTATAAGAATCCCAATATTTTGCAAATTTTGGGATCATTTGATTTTCCATGCTACTAAGAACTTCATCCTCACTCACCATCCCTTCATTCAATAGCAATTGGATTTCCCACATATTTTTAAAGTACAAGTTTGCTGTGGGGTATTTGGAACCCGAAAGGGGTATTTGGAACCCGAAAAAAGAGTTGTAATCTCGTAAAATGGTTGCAAGAATTTGCATATCCTCTCCCCCTATCCCATTCTTCATTTGATGGACAGTCTTTATAATTGGGATCTATCAAAGACAAATGTACAAACATAGATCGATATATTAACATAGTTTCAAGCATTAAAAAGGTAGAATTCCATCTAGTGGGAACATCCGATCACAATCCCATTGAGCATTTCACACCAATTTGAATAGCAAGTTCTCCAAACTTGATTCTTTTACTCTCACTTGCTTTAATATATTTCACACTCTCGAGAATCTTATGCAAAGCCACACTAACAATTTTTAACCCTTGTTGAACAATAAGATTCAAGATATGTGCAGAACATCGCACATGGAAGAAATCACCATTACATAACAATGCATTTTGCATGCGTAGTTACCTCCTTAAAATATCTTTCATCTTATTATTATTACTCGCATTGTCCAAAGTAAGTGAGAAAATCTACCTTTCAATTCCCCATTCTTTAAAGAAACCAAACAATGTTTCTGCCAAAAGCACCCTTGAGTGTAGAGGAGGCATATGGCAAAAGTTGAGAATTCTACTTTGCAACACCCAATTCTCAACTATGTAATGAGCCGTTAAAGACACATTCCCATTGTCGTATAAGAACTCCACAAATCAAAAGTTAAGCATATTCTACTAGAAACCCTCCTTAATTCAAGCTTAATTTTTTCCATCTCCCTTCTATATATTTTTAAGCAATCCGCCTTAGTGGTGTTCTTAGTATAAGGCTTAACTTCCTTGTTCAAATATAAATGGACATCCCTAATTCTATCATGCTCCACAAATGAATATGGCAAATTATGTTTAATAATTGATAATGCCATCTTCTCACGATAAGTTTCTTGACAAATCTTGGTACTTTGCAATCTATGCTCAATATCAATCATTAATTGCCCTACATCCTTATTGACACATTTAACACAACCTCCCGTATGATGCTTCAAATTTTTAGTCCCATGGGAGGCACTACCATATTCATAGGATTTGTTGCAACTCAAACACCTTACCCTCTCATTCCCATTCTCATCAAAGTATGTATCAAAGGGATTCCAAACATCTGAAGTTTTGCGTTTACTTCTAGGAATAAGAGCAATACTATTAGTATGGGTAGGAGGTTTCATTACCTTAGAAGTGTCATCGCTTTCTCTCACATTAACCATATTTATAGACTAAGACTCCTCCATGTCAATGCTTGAGAGTTGAGACTACCTGAACAAAGATGAGTTAAAAATTAATAAATATCATCACCTTGTACTATTAGAACTCATATAAATAGACTTTTTGAAGAATAATTTAACCAAAGCAAGTTACTACAACCAAAAACTAATTGACTTCCTAAAAAGTAAAATACTTTAACTGTAGAATAAATTACTAAAAAAATCAAAATTAAATAATAATTATACTAAATAAATGTAAATATATATAGAAGAAACAAGAAGTTTCAGCACCATTAGCCAAAAACTCCAAAGCATAACAAAAACACCTTATTAAAATCCTACTCCAACTTGCTAATAAAAGAAGAAAATCCCCAAGGCTAACCTCATAATCAACAACATCAAAGCCAATAGAATAAGAACCAGCAGCTGGCCTACACAATTCAGCATATCTGCAGCATAACAGACAACCAAGCCATGTGCCAAAAACAAACCAGCAGTAGCATACAATCCCCATAAAAAAAATCAACCAAAGGGGCAAAGACAAACATAAACCAACAACAAACCAAACCAAAAAACAATAAACAAAACAAACCAACACCTAATCCCCAACTAGCAGCACAACACTCACAGGCCAAAGCAAAGTCAAAAACACCAAGCCTCCATTGGCCCAGCCAAACCCTCCAACACCCCCATCTGTGGCCATCCCCAAACCAAGCCATAGACCCAAGCCAACAACACTAGCGGCAACAGACCAAAACAAACAACCAAAAATGCCAAAAAGCCCACTAGCCAAGCAAATCAATCAATTCCCCTAAATCCATTTGCAATGTAGCATGATTGTCATAAATGATAGTATGATCCATATACCCATAACCATAAACATCTATCATAAATGGCGAACAAAATATTTCAACACTTCTCAATCCCAACATTTCTCCCAACCAACACAAGAAGTCAACTTCTCAATATTTAAACCACAAACAAAAATCTCAACATTTCATAACTTCAGAATATTCATTCCTTTTAAACCAAAAACTGAAAAACACACCTGTTGGTCGTTGCTAAATGTTGAGTCGCGCGGTAGTTGAATACTGGTTGCTGGCGACGCTGGGTGTCATGCACTTGGAGTTAGGAGTGAGTCGAGATCGAGTGACAGAGATGAGAGATCAGAGCAATGGCGGCTGGTGTAGGGACTAGGGAGTGACAAAGATGACCAATGAGAGAGCGACAACTATCTCCGATGTGCGTTTGGTGCGTGCTGTGACAACGATATACTTTGAGAGTTATGGTGTGCGGCGGCTTTTTGAGTTATGAGATGAGAGAGTTCAATTTTTTATTTTTCCCTTTTTGAAAGTTTCAATTAATTGAAATTCGAAACCCTATAATCCATTAATTTAATCCTATAATTATTTTTAATTTTACATTTTTTTTCAAAATAAAACATTTTTTTAAATACGAGTACTTGCGGGTGAACCTGGTCCAACCGTTTTGAAAACGAGTAGGGTTGAGTACGGGTCAAATGTAAACGGGTTATAAAACCTTTACTCATACTCGTTTTCAAAACAGGTACCTGCAGGTGTCGACCCATTTTGTCGAGTCTAGTTCTGGCAGGCTCTTAGATCATCGAGCATTTTCTAAACCCAATCCAAGTCTTCGTTATGAGGATTGCCCTGGGTGGCTTTGTTCAGCCTAGCCACGAGTAAGTGAGTTCGCAAGTCCATTGCTTACGAGCCCCCTCCATTATGCGTATTGATGCGCGAGGTTGAGTCATGATAGTTAGGTTGGTAGATACTATCATGCTCATCAGTGCATTGCTCGCAACATTGATTAAAACCTGAATGTTGGTCATTGCCAAATTGGCGCACATGGCTTGTCTAACAAGCTTGCGAGGTTTGAGCCTGCCTTGGGCATAGGTTTAAACTGGTATGTTGACGCTGGGGATATTGTCGAGCAGATCGAGCATCTCGTGAGCGACCATTACCTTTGCTTTCCCTCATTGGCTATTTTCTTGGTTGCCTCACAGGGTTAGCTTACCCATGGGACTCACGCTCGTGAGCAGAGTGTACTTTATGACGTTAGGGGTGTTGGTCACCCCTCGATGCCGATGAACTAAATTGGTCACGGGCTGAATTCCAATTTGTCGGGGTGGTATCAGTGAAGTGTGGCTGGTCAAGGTTTTGTGCGATTGGTTGCTAATTTCTCAGCTTAGCCACTTTCTGTTGCACTGCCTATGTAACCATTGTTTTTTATCATTCCACCAGTTGGCCATTCTTAGGATTTGACGTCCCTATTCCCTAGTTATTCGTGGCCTATTGAATGGGTGGCATTGGTGGTCAACGTCTAGCAGTGCCTTGTTGCACCTCTTAGTGGGTGGTTTCCACGTTGTCGTGGTTTCCAATAGTGATTTTTGATCTTGTATGCACCATTGTAGGCCTCGAGTGATTGGGTCACTGGGATTGCTTGCCGAAAATTCTAGGATTTTGGCGAAGACCCTCCTTCTAGTGCTAAAATGTTGATGCAAAAATACACCAACTAGAGTAATCCGATCGACCTTGATGGGATTGGAACTGGTGTGTGCGTGATTACGGATAACCAACAATGAATTAATAATAAAATGAAGTAAAGAGAATGACAAGAGGTTTTTAAAGTGGTTCGGCGAGTTAAACTCTTAAGCCTGGGTCCACTGTTTTTGTATTTGCTGTGAGAGCTTATAATAACAGTCATAGAGAAAATTGCTAACCCTTTTCTTATCGTTGGAGGGGGTTTATATACAAATTTTGTACAAAGAAAAGAGTGAAAATAAAGGGATTACAATTAAATTTGAAATGCAACTCCGATATTCTCGCAATTGAGCGCTGTGATTGCACGAAGATTGTTGTCGATCTGATCATTTTCGAGATATTCGGGATCTGAAGTTATCTTTAAATTAGTTGAACAACTATAAGGATTAGTCACGACTAGCTTGTTCTAGGTTGAGCTATAACTCAACGAGTTTATGGTAGGTTGGACAATCAGTAGAGTTGGGCTGATTCTGGGTCGAGTTATAACCTTGTAATTCTATAAGCTTGAAGGAAAAATCACACATAACAATATATATATATATTTGATGGTCGGGGTGTCAAACCAGCTTATGCACACTTCAACTAATCCTCCTAGACCTTGGAACTACCGGTCAGGTAAGAATTTCAGTGGTTACCCCCTATTAGCAACTAAGGAGAGGCACAAACTCATGACCTCTTGAGTAATACATCAAAGAATCTTATCGAATCACTACATGCTAAACCAAACTCTTTCTTTAAATTTATGTTTTTTTTTTTTTTTGACAAATACAAAATTTAATATATCAATGCACATGTACTCAAAAGAATTAAAGCATCTCCAAATCAATTTTTATATGACTCAAACTCCTTATTATAAAGAGTTTGTCCATAAAAACAAGAGTTCAATTGACTCTTTGTTCTTTAAATATAAATTAAAGAGTGAGTTTGACTCTCTACATCTAGAGAGTCAAATTTCACCCTCTCTCCCAATTTTATTTAATAAATTACAAGTTTCTATGCAGTTTATTATTAATTTTCTCACTTATTAAGTCTTTCTACTATTTATTAAGTATAATTTAGAGAGTCAATTGGATTTAAATACAAATTTTATTTTTTATATTTAGAAATTAATGAAGATGTTTTTTATTTATGTGAAATGTGTTATTTAAAATAAAGAGCACCATTGAAGATGCTCTTATAGCATCTCCAAAATACTTTTTATATGACCCAAACTTTTTATTATAAAGAGTCTATCCATAAAAACAAGAGTCCAACAGACTTTTTGTCTTTAAAATATAAATTAGAGAGTGAGTTTGACTCTTCACATTTAGAGAGTCAAATTTCACTCTCTATCCTAATTTTAATTAATAAATTACAAGTTCTTATGTATTTTATTTATTAATTCTCTCTCCCATTAAATTTCTTTCTTGAAAATAAAGAGCATCTTCATTAAATTTAAAGAGTCTGTTGGATTTGAAAAAAAATTGTGTTCTTCATATATTAAAATTAATAAAGATACTCTTTATTTATATGAAAAATACTCTTCAAAATAAAGAGCACCATTGGAGATGCTCTTATGGAATATATATTTAGTTAATAGGTGGTGGGTTGACGCAAATAAAGAGAGCCTGAAATGTAAACTATGGGCCTTCAGCCGTCTTGATGGCGTTTTGGGTTACAAGGAAATGCTTGCGATTGCATTTTCTAGGCCCATAAAAACCGTGGCAAACAAAGGAAGCCCAAAATGCATTAATATTTCTCAAAGACGTTACCAATTTAATTTAGTTATCATGGGACTGAAACAGTGAGACACAACACCTACTAAACAATCACCTTGCCAACTTATTGGAAATTAATATCTTATAAAGAGGAAATTTATTTAATTAGTTTCTCCATGTTGATTACATTCCACATGAATAACCCACATGCAACTCACGTGGGCTGTTGACATCCAGAATTGATATCAACCTAACCATTTTTAAAATCATTTTCAAATTTATAAATTACCATAATTATTATTATTATTATTTTTAAAAGAATCGTGTTTGATCCCGCTACTATGATAAAATTTGGTATGTTTATCAGATTTTGTGATTTCATATAGAAAATATAAGACCCAAAATAAGGATAAATTTACTTGGTTAGAAATGGTAAGATAATAATGCTTTGTAGGCTCCATTGAAAAATCTTATTTTTATTGAGTTACATTTGCATAAGAGTGATATTACACTTACATCATTTTCATACAACATTATATAATAAAATATAATTAGTTAATTTAAAGTTAAAATTAAACTTTTACCCAATTATATCTTGCTATATAATATTGTATGAGAAATATTGTATAAAAATAATGTATGTGTAGTATTATTCTTCGCAGAATTCACTTTTTTTTTTCTTTTTTACTTTTGAATTTTGATAGCTGGATTCAATCTGTCACTCCTTATATGCTTCCAAACTCCATTAATGAATGAAACTAACAGTGCACCTTCTGAAATCCGAATAGTAAAACATGTCAAAATCGCCTAAAACCTTGCCGACAGTAAATGTGATTTTAGAAGTTTTCTTTCTAAGTATTTATTAATTAATTATTATTAAATTTATTTCGATCATTTAAATAAATTAGATTAAAATATTGATATTGTTTGATATTAATTGATTTTTATTTGGATTTTTTCTATGTTAAGCTAAAATAAAAGCAGTGAGTGAATTAAAGTCAGAAAAAAAAAATAGATATTTTACTAGAGATCTTAAATTTCTTTTAAGAAACCATAGAATATTTGTTTTCTCTCTAGAAGAAATCTTTATTTTATGTCAATTCCATGTTTGGTTTTATACGGCATGTGATAGTCCTTTCATAAAATATCTTCATAATATCAATTTTTAGTAATAATTTTTATAAAAAAATTAGAAAATAAAAAATTATAATACAGTACCATCAACGTTTGGACCCAAGAGCAAATAATTGTGATTAATAATGACCATTGAAATTAATTTAGTTGAGCTTTAGCGGCCACTCGCGGACAAGTCACAAGTTGGGCGTATAATTCAACTGAAGACCTACCATAAAACAGACCCTAAGTGATTAACAACCTAACAAGTAACAATCACCAGCAACTGTAGACATTTTTATCCACTGAGCTCAGATAAATCAAACCAAACTGAACCTCCATCACAATTCACAAACCGTAACCAGATTGCCAGATTAGGTTTGTTACCACCATCACCAGTTGTCAGCCAGTGGACCCCACACCCACACCCACAAAACAAAATTTTCAAATTCTAACTCGTTTTTCTTTTCTTAAGACTATTTATACGCATGTCGTTTGCCATCCCATCTCACTTTCCCTCCTCAATAAGACAACGCTAAGCCACCACCACCAACTTCTCTGTTTCCCTCTTCTTCACGTTAATGTGCAGAAACCTTTGCTTTGCTTTGCATTATATATCTTCACTATATCCAAAACGCACCGTTTTGTTCACCTACAACTCTTCGGCAACTTCACTGATCTGTTTTTTCTTAAAATTTCATTTTCGATTTGATTATATTCCGTTCCCCTACATTTGGATGAAAGTTAACCGAGATCGTTGAAACGACAATGAAGTTGAATGTAGCAGTAGAGATATTAGTACTAGTACTACTAGTTCTACTAACCTCAGCGCCATGGGGCGTTTACTCGGAGTTGGACGAGCGTCCGCATCCCCTTCTCGTGGGCATGACTCTGGTTCAAAACGCTTCAGCTCTTGGTGCCTGTAAGCGGCTTTCTCAATCACAATTATTATTATTTTTTTTTTGGAAAGAAAATCAACTTTAAAAAGTAATGCAATAAATAATGAATTATCATTTTGTTTTGGTCAGTTTGTTTGGACGGCAGTTTACCGGCCTATCATCTGCACAAAGGATTCGGTGCTGGAGAGCGCAACTGGTTGCTACAATTTGAGGTAATTAATTTATTTAATAACAAAAAAAGAAACATCTAATTATACTTTTTTTTAACTTTTTAATCATTTCAAATTGAATTTTTGCTAGTAAATAATAATTAAAAAGTTGAAGAGAACAGCAATAACAAAAAACATGACTGCATTTTGCCAAATGGTAACTGAGTATTTTGGATCAGAATTCAGAACGATTGTGGTCCTTTTATTGGTTCGATGGTCGCTGCTGAATGATTGGTTATTTCTGAAACCAATACGACATCGTTGCCGCTTTATTTTCTAGTGTCTCGTGTATTTTTTACTTTTGCAACTTGCTTTACTTGCCGTTCGCTTTATTGTGTGCGCTGCCGATTTGGTGGTCTATAATAGGCCCAACATCAGTGAAATATTTGCTTACGGTTTCATTATTTGTTCATATTTTAATTTCGGGTGAAATTTAGGACTTCGGTTCGAATCAGCCCGAAATTCTATGAGATAAATCCTGATTATTTTATTTGTTACCGGACTTTCCAGATATATGCGTTAATCAACTTGATCTTTTTTTTTAATTAATTCTTTTAAAAATTAAAGGTGATTGCGACATATCTAGGTTTATATGATCAATTACTAGGAAGTTACAAGAGCAAATTATTATTGGGTAGTCCAATGGTTTGATAAAAATTTTTAAATGTATTATTTAAAAGGTCATGGGTTAATTCTCTCTTTAATTATTAATAAAGATAGTCACTTAAATTTATATTCGATCAATAGTTCTAAGATCTAGGAGATTATTTGGATGTATTTTTTAAGAGATTCTGAGTAATTATTTATCGATTATTAATAGAGATAATCATTAAAATTCTTATTTGATCGATAATTTTAAAGTATTGTATTATTTAAGAAGTTTTATTTCTTGATTGGTAATAAGAATAGTAGTTTTTAAAATAGTTCAAACATAATATTATAATAATTTTATTACATTTTTTTTCACATAAACGACTTTCATTTTGAAAGCACTTTCAATTTAAAAAAGACATTTCACTCTTCTTAAATGTTTTAACTCAAATTTCGAAGTATTGAGATGACTTGTGTTTGATTTGATGTTGAAACTTCATGGGTCCTCACACGCAGACGTAAACCTGAAGGATCATGCAATTATCTATATCCACAGCCGAATGTTCCCAGATAACAAAATTAATTATAAGTGACAGGAACATGGGAATAATCCATCTACATCAAACTTTAAGTGCAAGGAAAAATTTATGGGCAATGACAACAGAATAAATGAATTTAGTGAGTTGGTGAGTTTTTTTAATTTATGATGATCTACGTTATCAGGGTGGTGGGTGGTGTAATGATATTCCATCATGTTTAGAGAGAGCCAAAACGCGCCGTGGATCAACACGTTACATGACCAAATGGGAGGCCTTTTCTGGAATCCTAAGCAACAATGCCTCTCTCAATCCAGGTACTTTATAAGTTTTATTACTATAATATTATCAAAATTAAATAATTAACGCTTAATGTGGATTGTTTTGTATTTATTCAACTGTATAACCTGGTGAGTTTAAATTCTGCATTCGAATGTTATATTTCAGGGGGTAACATAAGTAATTTAATAGAATTCTAGTCTAGGTTAGTTAAATAAGTTGTTTAACCCGGAGGGGTTGGCTTCGCGATAAAAAATATTTGTTCTATTCCTTAAGTTTATAGGTTCAAACTTTGGAACCAATTATTACAATAATATTTTAACTTATCTGGTCCTTTGAGTTTGGACTGATAGAGTATCCAATGGACCCCAGATATTAGTTAAGCTGGCTCACATATTCTAGTTATCAGAAAAAAAAATTAAAAAAACCATAACAGAAAACAAGTGGGGGTGTTTATAATTAATTTGTCAATTTTTTAGAGGGATCATCAGCCCCCATTCACTCCTTAACATGTCCCACCTTAGAATCGGAAAATATCTTGAGAAACCGTTTATCCTTCTCAATTTTGATTGCTGAAAAAAAGTCATATGGAAAACTATAAAATAAGGTCATATGGTTAGTTCTAATCATGTGTTTTACATATATGGACATAGCAAAAACATATAATTTTTATTACAGTAATCTTAATGTTATTTGTTACAATTACAATTTATTGATAGAAAAGATTAAAAGAAACAAAATTTCAATGAATGTTTGATTAATTTTTTATGATTTTAACTATATTCACCTCTTCTGCTTATATAATTGTTGATATTGAAATAATTAAATATTTTATTTTTTCGCACTTTAATATATGAGATGTATTAACAAAACACACGGGAAGTTTTGTGACTTTTTCCCTTTATTTTGGCTCCAATTTCGCCAAGTAAATGGGTATAATAATTGATATTGACCATTAAATGAGAATCTTATACGATCCATATAATTGAGGATTTTTACCTGCCTCTATAATGACATTACTTACTCGTGTACAGTGTCGACTGTAACTATTGACAGAGTTTACGTTTTGACTATGTGACTCCAGACTTACAGCGTTAACTCTTTTTCCACGTCCTCTTTTACCAGATTCTGTTAAGTTAAAACTGACTGAGAAAAACAAGTTTTTCTCGCGCCTTTTCACAACTCAACATACTATTATTGATTACACTTTTTGCATGTAGCACTGTAGCAGATCTGGTATTTGAATTACTGGACATCAATGTCCTCGAACACCGGAAATCTAATGAGTTCTCGTGACATGTTCATGTTCCTATCATCCTTTATTGTCCCTTTCACGTGATTAATAATACTTCAACCCAAAAGCACTAGCGGACAGACAGCTATGGCTTGTTGCACAGATTTAGCTTCTGCCACTCTTAGTCTTTTTGACAGCCTTGACCCTTGAGACTTGTAATGACAATCGTGACCTGACCTGACCTTCCATGTTCTTAACTTTTTTAATAGTTCTCTTTGAAGTGGAGTAGGTGACATTTCTATTTCAGCACAGTTCATTTAGATTGTTCATTTTATAGAATCTTTGACATAAGAAATGTTCCTTCCAGAAGTAGACATAAAAAATGTCAATGGCTGAGTAAGTCACATGGATCTTCTCTAATTTTATCGATCTATATGGCCTGCTGGTATAGAGAACCTACCATGTTTCATATTGGAAGATGACAAAATGTTTTCTCTTCACCTTTATATCTCAACTGCTCTGCTCTATATATATGGACAACAATGCACATGTCAATCTATTAAATTCTGTTATCTTCTCCTCATTAAATGTACTAACAAAAATTCTGATTATGAATCAGATTTCTACAACTGGAATCGAGTAAAAATTAGATATTGTGATGGAGGATCGTTTGCCGGAAATGCCAAGTTTGACAACGGGGTAACTTTCTCACCCGAATTTTCTTTCTCTTATACATTCCTGCTCTTTAATTGGTAAGATCCCATTGGTCTAAACCGAAGAATTTTGGACAACTCAAATGTTTTAAGCACTCAAATAACCCTAAACACAATAATGAATGAGCAATAAATGAAGTCTATTTATCAACAAATATGCTATAAACAATAAATATGATTTATCTCAAATTTTATCATGATAATGGACGATGAAGTATATGATTTTTGATAGTGTAAAATGAGTTAATACATTGATAAAAGAAGTTCAATAGCATTGCATTTTCAAGTGATTTATATTATTTTTTTTGTTAACGTAGTGTCATTGGCATTGTATATCAAATCGCAAGTGAGGGAGGCAGTTATAATTATTTCTTGTTTTATCCTGCTTTCCACTTTCCAGGGGAAAGACTAGCTTTTGTGCTCAATTTTAACTAATTCATTGGTGTAAATGAATGACAGACGTCATTACTTTATTTCAGAGGACAAAAAATTTGGGATGCAATCATTCGTGATCTTCTACCTAAAGGATTGGCAAATGCTAGAAAGGTATGAACTAATGATACAATGCTGTCCATGTTAATTTGATGTGAGCTTGAACCATTGACTCAATTTCTTCTTCAGGCTTTGCTTTCAGGTTGCTCTGCTGGGGGCTTAGCAACCTTTGTGCATTGCGACAACTTCGCGAAGATTTTACCAAGGAATGCCAGTGTGAAATGCTTGAGCGACGCTGGATTTTTCTTGGATGAGTAAGAGTTTCTCTCATAAAATTTAGCTGTGCTCTGAAGTATTAATTTCATCTCTTGCTTGAAATGTTACTTAATCCCCTTTATTACCCCTATAACTTTACAGAAGAGACATAAGTTTTAACCATACTATGAGATTCTTCTACAAAGCACTTGTTGAACTACAGGTAAAGCTTCATTTTACAAAGCTCTATTGTTAAGCATATAATCTTCACTGTGTTTCTTGAATTGAAATTTTCATATTCACATACGAGAAATGTATTACAGGGGATAGAACAAAATCTGAATCAAAACTGCACCAAATCCCTTATCTTTCCGGACCTGGTATGAATTTTCCATTCAAATGTATTATTAGCTCAGCACGGCGTGACCTCATTTGTATATTGCATTGTTTACATTTTACTTTGTTGTTCTGCAGTGTTTCTTCCCACAGTATGCCTTGAAGTATATTACGACACCTTATTTCATTTTGAACTCAGCATATGATGTATATCAAGTAAATTTCCTCTGTTTTCATTGATCTGAGACATTTACATCCATTTTGTTGATCTAGTTGCTATAGAGTATATTAAGAGTGTGATTCAAAATGTGTAACAGTTTCATCATATATTGGTTCCACCTTCTGCTGATTTGCGCGGACACTGGAATCACTGCAAGCTTAATCCAGCAGCATGTAACACAAACCAGATAGATGTACTGCAAGGTATTTAAATCTTTGTTTTAGTGATTGCTATTTAAACATAAATTTCCATTTGGTCAGCTCTACATCCCCCAGTAGTAATGTTTTATTTTTCTCAGGTTTCAGGCGTGACATGCTTCTAGCTTTGAGATTATTCAATTATTCAAGACGTGGCGGAATGTTCATAAATTCATGCTTCGCTCATTGCCAAAGCGAGTCACAAGATACATGGTTTGCCGTTGATTCCCCAAGAATACACAATAAGGTAATGCAGCTTACCATAAATTCTATAAAACATATGCCAATAAACAGTTCATTGTGATGCATTTACTCGGAAATGTACTTCAACTTGTAAAATATGCACTGCCTTTTCCAGGCAATTGCAGAAGCAGTTGGTGATTGGTACTTTGGCAGAAGGGTAACCAAGGAGATTGACTGTGCATATCCTTGTGACAATTCTTGCCATAACCTTATACCGGAGGTTCAGGTAATGTTCATATGATTTCAATACTTATAAAACGAGAGGGAGCTCATAGTGCCACTATACTGAAGATCTATCATTGCAGGTGCAATAGATGAAGAGCAAAAAGTGCAGGTCCAACACATTATTTAGATGGTAAATAATTCTTGCGTTCAGAAAGTGGAAGATGCTACTACGTACTTTACTTAATCAGAAAAGGATAATCAAAGTATTCATACAAGAAGCAAAAAAAAAAAAGCCATTGCATACACATACTTATTACCAAATTACAGATAAAAATATTCAGAATTTTACCAAATTTATCAATTGATAAAAGTTTATTTTTTCTCGACCAAATTTTAGGAAGATATAGTTCAACACAGAAGTTGAATCTTCAAGCTTGTAACTAATTGGAATTTGTATTCTTGGTGCAACATCATAATGGTTGTAGTCTTTTCTTTTTGTGGGATTGGATTCTTGTTCTGTAATTTTAAAACAGTATATAATGATATTTGCCTGTGTGTATTTAAATGTCATTTTAAATCAGTATGATAACCAGAACTAATCTAAAGCGTTTAATAGCAGCTAACCTCTTTCTATAGACGGTTTGATAGATGAAAAAATTGAAGTGGTAGGGCCATTGCTTTATATTCCTTTTGGCAATCAATGTCTTTACAATGACATTTTCTAGTAATATACTAATAATATGTTACATGAAATGATATGTCATTTCAAGGGATGACACTTTGTTGGAGAATATATTCATCATCATCAATCTAGGGATACAGAGATAAGAGTAAACAACATATTTCCACCCGGGATTTAGCAAAATCCTAATTTAATACCCCTGATTACATTTATTTCATATTTATATCCTTAAACGAACACCATTAGTGACTATTGGAGGTGGTCGGAAACGAAGAGTGAGGTCGGCCAGTGAAGGTATGAGTTTTCTAGAGGAGGTTGTGAAAAGTCCAACGATGATCTCAGAAGTAATTTTAGACTTCAAAATCAATCAGAAAAAGCCAAAAACTGTCGGCTTGGACGGTACTAATGTGAGTCCTTTTTTGCTAACATGAGCCCCATATTCTATCAAAGAAAGCATTGACGCACTTTAGCGTGCTAACGTGTGCCGCACTATAATGAAAAATTATGCTAAAGTACGCTATGCTACAGTAAAAAGTTAGAAATATGTTAAAATAAATAAAATAATACTAGTTTAAGGGTGAAAATCTAGAATAAAGGCAATTAAAGGTATCAACTTGAGATTTCGTTAAACCTTAGGTGGGTATATGTTGTTCCCCGTTTGCTCAAATATTAATTATTTAAGTAATTAATCTTATCAGTGGTGGACTTTTGCCTTAGGTGGTCATCACGCTCACGAAATCCCGTTAAAACTTTTAAAGCCCTTTATATATATATATATATATATATCCTTTTTTGCTAACATGAACCCCATATTCTATCAAAGAAAGCATTGACGCATTTTAACGTGCTAACGTGTGCCGCACTATAACGAAAAATTATGCTAAAATACGTTATGCTACAGTAAAAAGTTAGAAATATGTTAAAATAAATAAAATAATACTACTTTAAGAGTGAAAATCTAGAATAAATACAATTAAAGATATCAACTTGAGATTTCGTTAAACCTTGAGTGAGTATATGTTGTTACCCGTTTGCTCAAATATTAATTATTTAAGTAATTAATCTTATCAGTGGTGGACTTTTGCCTTAGGTGGTCATCACGCCCACGAAATCCCGTTAAAACTTTTAAAGCCCTTTATATAATATATATATTATATATATTTATATATATAATATAATATATAGATATATATATATTAATATATATATTAATATATATATTGATTGTCATACAATACATTTTGAAACTCATAGTTTCCTCCATCTTTACACCTAGGATGACAACTAGGATTTATGGTTTAATAAATTAATCAAATTGTTCAATCTTGATATGTTAGATTTGTAATTATTACTCCACCTATAATTAATAATTAATAAAACATATTAGACCTGTATTAATAATTAATAATTAATAATAATAATAATAATTTATAGGTGCATTACATTAGTATGATTCACATATAGTCAAATTTTATTGGTGATGATATAGACAAATATTGATTACTGTGTTAGAGCATCTCCAATGGTACTTTTTATTTTAAAGAGTATTTTTCATATAAATAAAGAACATTTTTATTGATTTTTAAATATAAAAGACAAAATTCTTTTTCAAATCCAATACTCTTTAAATTTTAGGAGAGAGAATATGTTTTTTCAAGAAAGAAACATAATAAGAGAGATAAATCATAAATAAAATGCATAGTAACTTGAAATTTATTATTCAAAATTATGATAGAGAGTGAAATTTGACTCTCTAAATGTGGAGAGTTAAACTCACTCCTTAATTTATATTTAAAGAA
This sequence comes from Pistacia vera, assembly GCF_008641045.1. NCBI lineage: Eukaryota > Viridiplantae > Streptophyta > Magnoliopsida > Sapindales > Anacardiaceae > Pistacia > Pistacia vera. The sequence goes on along the minus strand of NW_022195232.1, from coordinate 2,248 downwards.
TAAAGAGTCAGTTGGACTCTTATTTCTATAGATAAACTCTTTATAATAAATATTGAGTCATATAAAAAATCATTTAGAGATACTCTTAATATTTCAAAAGTCTAATAAAAAGATACATAGGGGGCGTTTGGTTCAAGGAATGTTGGATTACTAGAAAGTTAAATTACTTTAAAAATTATTAAGAATCTTTAGGAAAATGTGTTTGATTAATTGGTGGGTATGTTATTTAAATTATTGAATTGTCCTCTAATTAAATATTATTTTTATATTATTTTTTTAATATTGATTGTTATTTGGAATATTATAACCCCCTTGCATTTAAAAACTTGGCAAAAACGATCCCATAATAAAAGTTTGGAAAATCAACAAAGCACCCCTACCAACCCAGCCATTGCCTGCCGCGGGCAACCACCGCTGGCCGTCGGCAACCTAATGGCACATGGAAGGAAGGAAATGGCCTCCGTGCACTGTATGGCCATTTTCGGCCAGAGATCTGGCCGTCGACGGCCATTGATCTGGCCATCAACGACCAGATCAATGACGGATCTAGCCTTTAACAACTAGATTAGATCTGGTTGTCAATGGGCGTATGACGGCCATTTTCGGCCTTCCGTGTGCTGTTCCAATGGCAACGGCGGCGGTTGTCGGCGGCAGGTGGGTTGGGGTGGTGGCTTGGGTGGGTTGCAATTTGTTTTGAATTCAAGGGTAATTTTTTTCAAAAAGTTAATTAATTGGGGTGAAATAGTAAAAGTCATATTCATGTAAATAAATTAAAAAATAAGGGTATTATTGTTCTAAAATTTGATTAATAAGGGATATAATTGTAACAAAAAAAGATAATCAAGGTAATCTTAGAATACCTAAGAAAATGGAGGTAATCAGATTACTTCCAATATTACAAATAGTAACCACTATTGGTATTTGAAGATTATCGGTGTTGTGCCTAAAAAATCGCACTGATATCAGCACCAACCAATTAGAGTTCAGGAAGGTTTTATACCGTCTGAGAGCTGCCACGTCGCCCCAAGACAGAAGGGATACAGTTGTCACCAATCCAGCAGATTCAAGTTTTGTCTATGAGTGGATAAGGACCGCACACCTGTCCCAATTTTATCAAAATAAAAAGATAAGAATTAAGGAGTGATCCCTACGTGTCAGGGCAACTTGCAAAAACATTCATTACATTGACCTAAAAGGTGTATAAATGAGCACCTCTCTTCACGAAAAGGGGGGTTGGACATATGAGAGCTAGACACAGATTTGAGCTTTATTATTTCTCTCTATAAGCAAAGTATTTCTTCATCTTTGTATGTCTTACGGGTAATATTATAGAAATAGTCAGAGAATAATAAAATAACAGTGGATGTAGGAGTTGCTTTAAGCATCCGAACCACTATAAAAACATTTTTTGTTAGTCTATTATTTATGTTTCTATAACATATATAATCTCAACACCATATTCAAATCTCATGGATCCATCACGTGTAATTTCTAAGACTCTCTTAGTACTTTGCACGTGCGAGTCATTGGTGTCCAAAATCAAGCATCAACAGTTTGGTGGCCCATGCAGGTCTCAAACCTGCATCCAAGCTCTCTAATAGCGTGGCTAGATCATAGATTGCACGCGTCAGAGTTCTCCGATCGCGTGGCCAAATCGCAAATCGCATGTATTGAGAACAAAAATGGTAATCATGTTTATAGCAAAAAATGGTAATCAGCCTAGATTTTGGTGATTTAATAGCACACAATTGAGAAGAGGAATCTGATAATACTCCCAAGTCTACATATTTCAGTTTCATGTCGCGAAAGTCTACCCTTATAGTTATATCCTTATAGTTATATCATATTAGTTATCTTTAGTTCAACAAACTCTCTAAAAGATGGAGAAAATAGGATGAGTTGATTCTCAAATGTAATTTAGATTTTGGTTTTTTTTTAAGGGAAGGGGCTATTACAATACTCATCAAGATACTCTTATTTCTCCTTTATAAATGTATCTGTTTTTTTTTTTGGCCCCCTTATTTATCAAATTTTATATTTTGGTCACCATGAATATAAATTACACACAAATATAATTTGATTGAAAATGATTTGGTGGTTGATTATAATCATACGTTAAAAAGGAGCCACTAATAAGTACAGACTTTTCATAGATTGAAATAATAAAATAATACTCAATTGACCCACTATACAACAAATTCTCCATGAAGGATTTAGAAATCAATACATTTCATGCAAGGACAAATCC
>NW_022195231.1:0-97494 GCF_008641045.1 Pistacia vera | reverse complement strand
GAAAGTGAAGGAAGCGGAGATCACCGAACAGGACTCCCTTCTTCTGGTAATCAAGGATTAATTTAACATCATATCATCAAATTTTTATGCAGCTCTCCTAGTTCAAACAATCTGTATCGAAATTGAACTTGTTTGTTTGCCTATTTTTTTAGCTAAAATTTTAGATGTTTTTAAATCATTCAACGTATTTGATTGATTCTGTTCTTTTTGTTATTGATTTTGGATTTTCTTCTATTAAACACCACAAGTTAAACACTATTAGGTAAACATTTAACAAATTTGATCGCTCTTGGAGCTTCTTGCTTTTAGATCTTGTTTGTGAAATCATTAATAATTATATAAACTTAGGATATGATAATTTATGCCTCTGCTTTTATTTACTGTAAGTAGATCTCATGTCATTTTGATGAATTTACTCTCAACAGACAAGGAACTTGCTTCGTATTGCCATATTTAATATTAGTTACATAAGAGGCCTTTTTCCGGAGAAGTACTTCAATGATAAGTCTGTTCCTGCTTTAGGTAATCTCTTCTCATCAGATTTTCGTTTCTTTTCTAATTTGGATTATAATTTGAATATCATCTGCTAAAAAGTCTTTTAAATTATGCCAAAATTTATAGAGATGAAGATCAAGAAGCTGATGCCGATGGATACTGAGTCACGTAGACTGATTGATTGGATGGAGAAAGGCATGTTACTGTTATCATCATCTAAATAAGTTCCTAAATCTTCATACGTTTTTATTTTCTTTTCAATTGTTCACTTTTTGTTCTCGTTTTTTCCGTACTTTAGGTTAACTTTATTTGTTATTATTTCTTTTCAGGTGTTTATGATGCACTGCAGAAAAAGTATCTGAGAACACTTCTGTTCTGTGTATGTGAATCAGTTGAAGGGCCAATGATTGAAGAATATGCATGTAAGGTTTTGATTGATCACTATAAAAGTGTAAAAATTTCAACTCTAGATGATTAGCGTAATTCCAGTGATTCACTTTGTTGTTGTGAGTTTGATTGGATTGCTTTCCCTCTTCTTTCTTTGGCTCTTGGGACATTTTGAGAGGTTTGAATGATTCGAACTTGTCTTCTTTTGCAGTTTCGTTTAGTTACTCTGGATCTGATAGCCAAGAGGTTTCAATGAATATCAATCGCACTGGAAACAAGAAAAAGGGAGGAACATTTAAATGTAACTCTACAACTGAAATTACCCCTAATCAGATGAGGTGGTCTAAACAAAATCTCTTGTCAAATTTCATTTTAATTCTGTCGTTGGCTTGTTTTAAATTCTTTTGTGTCTTTTGTTATCTGTGCCACAATTTTATTGTTCAGGAGTTCTGCTTGTAAGATGGTCCGTACACTGGTTCAGCTCATGAGAACTCTGGACAAGATGCCTGAAGAGGTAACTTACTTGGAGGCTTGTTTATACCTAATAATATGTTGAAATTTTGTTGGATTTTGAATCTTTGATTCTGCATTTTTTTTTTCATGGTTGAATTTTGATGGTCATTTTTCTTTGTTGCATTTCAGCGTACTATATTGATGAAGCTGCTCTACTATGAGGATGCGACGGTATGTCCATTTAACTGCTTTAATTTTTATTGTTCCAGGTAATTGTACATGTGATTGCTATTCCAGTTATGATTCATACGAATTTCTTTAGTTCCTAAATATGAGGTACATGAAATAGAATTTGAATTTTTGGGTTGGATGGCCCATACTGTTTGGAGTTGGAATGCTTTACCGTGATAGAAATTTCCTGAGACTACATATGCTTGGTAGTGCGTGTAAGTTGCATGAAACTTCTTTGTAGGCAGGTCTATTGCTGGGTAACATTTCTTGTAAGTGCTTTTAAGTTGCACGCAAATCTGAATTTCTGCATCAGGTCTTTTGCGCTGACTATATTTTGAGAAAAGATTATACAACCTTTTTCTCCTTTTCCCTGTGTATTACATTTATTTTAGAAAAATGATTAGTGATACAATTATCTGATCTTGTAGCCAGTGGATTACGAACCTCCATTCTTCAGAAGCTGCACAGAAGAAGAAGCTCGTCATCCATGGAACAAAAGTCCTTTGAAAATGGAGGTTGGGAATGTCAACAGCAAACATTTTGTGTTAGCTCTCAAGGAAAGGGATGAAGAACTCTGGAAATGGCTATGATTAATTATAGTGTATCATAATTCAAGTCATGTTTCTCATACTTGATTACTTGACAGGTAAAAAGCGTGCTTGATCCTTGTGAGGATGAAAATGATGATATGCAAGATGATGAAGTGAGCTTAGGAGGCGATTCTTTAGAAAGGGAGGAGTCTTCTGATTCTGACAGTGAGGTGAAGTGACAATGTTATTTTTATGCTTATGAATCTGAGTATAACGTACACTAAAATTTTTGAGTTGCGTTGAAAACACATTATTTGTTTCAGGATAATTTATCACAAAGGGATCAATACATGGTAGCGCCAATCGGTAATTTCATCAATAGCTTCGACTACGATTTTCTTTGTTCCATTCACTCAAAACACTTTTTTGAGGGAGTTGCTCGTGGAACTAACAATGGTTATCGTGACAGATAAGCAACAGCCAGAGGAAGATAATGGCATGGCTGATGAAGGTACATTTTGAATTTAAACAGGACAACCTTCGTGTGATTAAGTCAAAGTGGATGGAATTTTTATTAACTTGGTTTTTTCATTTTTCTCCTTCATCCTTATTTAAATCTTCTATAATTTTCTAGTGATATCTGATTTATTAATGCGCTGGGTCCAATTATACGCTGCACAGATAATACTCAGGACCCGGAGGAAGATGAACAACAATTGGCCAGGGTGACGGACTGGATCAAGGGCCGTCACCTTGATACTGTAGAACTTACTGATGTTCTCTCGAATTTCCCAGATATTTCAGTGGTAAGAGCTTCTAAGTTTTCATCTTCTAGGTTCCTTTTCCGAGTATTCTGACAAAAAAGATACCAGTGCAACTAGTTAGATTATCCATTATTAACCCAGCAGATTCTTTAGTTTATCTCCTTTTTTAAAATTTGAACTCTAATGACTGAAGATTTAACGGTTTAATGCAGGCTTTGACTGAAGGTAAATGCGGGCTCTGATTCATATTAAAGTTTGAACTAGCGAAGACTTAACTGTGCTGCATTTTTAGTTAGTAAACAAGTTTGCTGCTGTTTTAATTTTCTTCTGAACACATCTCAGAAATAATGGACAAGCTTGTGAAAGAAGGTGTTTTATCGAAAAGTGGGACGGATACATACACGATAAACAAGCAAGAGGTTTTCTGTTCTTTTATTTATTTATTTTTGGTATGGTAATCGTCATTAGCTACCTTATTCTGGCTCACACTTCTTATCTTTGTGCAAATACACCAGCAGAAATTTGACCATGAATTTAATGTTGTGAAAGAAGAAATGGATGGCGTCTCAATTAATGAAAAATCTCCCAGTGTAGAAGATCGCTTATACATGAAGGTAAGAGACATTTATATGTATGCTCTTATGAGGTGCGATATGTGGTGATTTAGAGTTGACTTGTCCTTTAGTAGCAGTTACAGTCTTGGTTAATTAATATTTTGTTTTAGCATGCCTTTCACTTTGTAGAATTTGCAGGTTGACTGCTTTCGTATCAACCATCATAATTTTGTTAATTTAATTTCCTAGGAACTTAGGATAGCACTTTTCTCATGTTACGCCAGTTTAGACAACATCATGTCGGATGTTTGGATATTACGTCTACATTACATAAGCTGAGCCCTGCCATTGTTAACATATCAGGCTTTGTATCATGCTCTTCCAATGAACTACATAACAGTCACAAAGCTTCAGAACAAGCTAGATGGAGAAGCCAATCAATCTACCGTGCGCAAACTAGTTGATAAAATGATCCGAGATGGTTATGTTGTAGCCAAAGGGAACCGTAGGCTAGGTATGAGCAGTGAAATTGACAACTTCTTACTTGACATAATTTTTAAGGATTATATATCTCAATTTAATTTCTACAATTTATCTTGATCTTGAAACAGGCAAGCGTGTAATCCATTCCAATCTGACTGAGAGAAAGCTAATGGAAGTCAAGAAAGCACTGGATATTGATTTTATGGTCAAAATTACCTTCTTAAATCTGCGTGCAAATGTAACTCCCTCTTCTTAATGTGTTGGTACAATTCTTCTCTAATTATTATTTTTATTTGTTTCGAGCAGAACATGGATACTGTTGAGCCACATAACAAGTCCAACCATCAAGAATTCCAGAAAATGGGTATCTTGACCAATCCCTTATAGATTCTAGAGTAAAAAAAATATGGTTCTTTTCCAATTCTAAATGTTAGAAATGACGAGTACAAAATGTTTATTTGATTATTAGGAAGCAAACACATTGACACGTCCACATGTGGTGCCCTTCACTCTATTGGATCAGATCTCACACGCACAAGGGGAAGAACTGAAATTCAACAAAATGGTTCAATCAGGAGTGAGCAGACTATCTCAAAAGGAAGGGAGCTTGCCCTTGGTAACACTCCCACAAGCAGAGCTGAGGTTAGTGCGGTGAAGTTCATGATTTCTAGTGACGATTCTCCTATGATTTTAAGTGTTTCAGCTAATTGATAGATAATCTACTCTTGGAATTGTGCAGCCTGTAGCGTCAAGGGAGAGTTTTGCACTAGGAAATGAGAACATCAAAGCAAACGGAAGCACAAGTTGCTGTGATGAGACAGACAATGTTATTGGTAGTAGATCCTCCCAAGATAAGAGATGCAGAAAAACAAGCACGGTATTCTCAATTTCTTGCTATGAATAGTTTCGTTCCTGAAAGATTACGGCTTCATGGATGTCGTAAAGACCATTTTTTTCTAATATGTTAGGCTTTTTGTTACTTTTTTTTCAGGTTAAAGAGCCTATCCTTCAATATGTAAAGCGTCAGAAATCTCAAGCAGTTCTCGTTTAAAAGGCTTAAGAGTGTGTGATACTACTGGGCAACCTTTATTCTGTTATATAACTTCCTATTCTTGAATATGGACCATAAAATGGCAACTTCTTTTAGGCCATAGTAGCAGAAAAATAAAATGTTATAAGTTGGACACTTTACATTGTTTCTTGGCAGTCTGATTTCTGATGTTGTTTTGAGGAATGCTGAATATAAAAATGATTTCCCATGAAGCTGAATATAAAAGTATTCTCTGTAATTATTGAATTACTGACTTATTTAAGCCGATTGATCAACTATAATTTTTTAGAGTATTATTTTATAAACCTTAAATTTAATTTATTTCGATGATAGGGGACTATTAAAGGTTTATCTAGACATTAACTAGTTTATTCAGTAACTAACTTTAAGATTTCAAAAGATTAATTGATAAAGGTTATTGGAGGTTTATCCTATATTTTGGACAATAAAAGATTAATTGAAATATCGGAAACTAAACGGATTCCACTGGTTAAAAAAAAAAAAAAAGAATTATTTATTTTTTTGGCTGTCCGTATTAAATGATTTGATCAGTGGAGATGCTCTGAGGCTGCTTTAACCCGTGTCCCGTGAGCAGGCTTGTCTTGTGTGTCACGATTCCTTGATCTTCCCAAAAAAATTGGCCCCAGTAAGATTATTTTGTATTTCTTCTCATTCTATAAGTGAGGCATCATGTCGTTTCGATGTTAACGCATCTTCAATTATTTTGTTTTAAAGAGAATATTTCACATAAATAAATAATATTTTTATTATTTTTTAAATATAACAAATAAAATTTATATTCAAACCTAATAGAATTTTTAAATTAGACTTAATAAAAAAGATAATTAATAATAAAATATATAAAAACTTATAATTTATTAAATAAAATTAGAATAGAGAGTAAGATTTGACTCTTTAGATGTAGAAAGTCAAACTCACTCTTTAATTTATACTTAAAGAATAAAGAATCTATCAGAGCATCTCTAATTGTACTCTTTATTTTAAAGAACATATTTCATATAAATAAAAAGCATCTTCATTAATTTTTAAATATAAAGAACAAAATTTTTATTCAAATCCAATAGACTCTTTAAAATTTAGAAGAAATAATATGTTTTTTCAAGAAAAAAACTTAATAGGAGAGATAAATCATAAATAAAATGCATAAAAACCTGTAATTTATTATTTAAAATTAAGATAGAATATGAAATCTAACTCTCTAAGAACATCTTCAAATGAATGATTCAAATTATTTATTATAAAGAGTTTATCCATAAAAATAAGAGTCCAACAAACTATTTATTTTTTAAGTATAAATTAAAGAGTGAGATTGACTCTCCACATCTAGAAAGTCAAATTTCACTATCTGTCATAATTTTAAATAATAAATTACAAGTTTCTATGTATTTTATTTAATATTTATCTCTTCTATTAAGTTTCTTTATTGAAAAAATATATTTTCTCTCTTAAAATTTAAAGAGTCTCTTAGATTTAAATAAAAAATTTATTCTTTATATTAAAAAATCCATGAAGATGCTCTTTATTCATATGAAATATGTTTTTTTATTTTAAAAAGCACAATTGAAGATGCTCCAAATATGGAGAGTCAAATTTACTCTTTAATTCATATTTAAAGAATAAATAGTCTATAAACTCTTGTTTTTATAGATAAACTCTTTATAATAAAAAGTTTTGGTCATATAAAGAGTCTTTTAGAGATGCTCTTAGACTCTTGTGTTAATGAACAAACCTTTAGGTGGCGTTTGGTTTAGGGTGATATAAGATTAATCCTGTAATCTTTGATTAATTTTCAAGATTCCCTCGTTTGGTTGTCAAGTAATAAAATATTACGTAATCTTTTATTGCAAATAGTATTTACTGTTGGTAATATTGGGGGTAATCAGATTACCTTCCCAAGGGGTGTTATTATAAGATTACCTTGGTAATCTTAATTTTGACCATATTTTGCCCTTAATAATTTATCATTTCGGACATATTTGCCCTCATATGTCTACCAAATAACAATTACCTAGACTCTTTATATTTGAGAATTTAGCTAAAACACCCCGCCACAAAAAAAGTTTAAAAGTTAAAAAAATACCTCCAACCATCAAAGACCACCGCCAGTCGCTAGCCACCACCGCTAGCCGCTGGTGAAATTCATCATATCGGCACAAGATCGACAGGATCTTGCCGGTCGTATGCCGATAAGGACTTTTTCGACCATGGATTTGTGATCCATGGTTGGGAACGACCAGATCTGGCCGTTTCACGGCCAAAGATGTGGCCATGAAATGGTCATATTAACGGCCAGATCTAACCGTGAAACGGCCATATTCACGACCAAATCTGGCCGGATTAGGCCTTATCGGCGTACGACCAGCCAGATCCGATTGGTCGTGAGCCATTACGACGGCTTCCAGTGGTGGTGGTGGCTACCGGCGGTGGCTTGGGGTGAGTGGGGGTGATTTTGTTACAAATTAAAGTTGTATATAGTTGGAGTGTTTTAATAAAATTTCAAATATAGGAGGACTAAAAGAAATAATTTAAAAAATATTACGGTAAAATAATATTATATTATTATTTAAAAATGAGAGCAATTTAATAATCTACATAACATACCCACTCATTTATCCTCTCAACCAAACATATTATTATAACATACCCATTAATTTATTCCAACCTATCAAACACATTTCTCTAAAGATTATTTAGTAATCTATCTTTCTAGTAATACAATATTTCTCAATAATGTAATATTCCTGAACCAATCGCACTCTTATAATAAAGAGTTTGAGTCATATAAATAGTTTATTTATTATTATTTTTTTTTTTTTGGTAAGATGCTCTTGGGCGGCTTTGTTGAGCTAATGCTAGCAAACAAAAAACACTGACTTGACTGATTAAATGAAAAAGTAATGAACTGATGGGTATTCAATAAAATTTCATCTTAAAGATTTGATAGTTTGATTAATTATTTGTAACGCTCATAATACCCTGTATTTAAACAAACTGCTTATGAAATCAATCGGCTAGCCCATGGATTAGCCTCCACCACTACATGTGATGATTGCAGTAATGAGTAAACGACATTTCTCACCCAAAGCTTGCCTTAATGACACTTTTTCACCCAAAAAAAATTTAAAATACCACTTCTCACCCAAAGTTTATATTTTGTTAATACCCAAAATATACTTCACTTTCTCGGTCGGCGTTTAACAAGTTATTAGAAGCCAGGGAAAGAGAGGTTTTGTAGAGTGGAGATCAATGGATCGAATGGTGGTGATTGATTGAATATTCATCACTGAAATCAACAAAAATTAGCTAAGAACAAAAAACTCTAACTTTACAATTGTTGGCAATCAGCGAGAAATCAGATGTTGAAATAAAAGGGGTTTTATAGAGAGAAGACTAAAGGTTCAAATAGTGGTGATGGAGATAATTTTTACCACCATAATCGGTTTGGGCAATAACAGAATATTAATTTTAAGTAAAAAATTTATATTTTAAAATTTTTGGGGTGAAAAAGTGCCATTAGGCAAACCTTGGGTGGAAAAAGTTGTTTACTCTCGCAATAATTTAACCAAAGACTGCTATTAGATTATTATATAATATCTTAGAAACTTTTCAGGTGAAAATGTCATTAAGGAAAAAAGTCGTTTACTCTTACAATAATTTAACCAAAGACTGCTATTTGATAATGATATAAATCTATAATATCTTAACCAGGATATAATACTGTAACCACTAACCAGGACTATGATTAGATTGGACTCGTGGATAACTCCACAATAGACTAACCACTAACCATAATTGCTGTGCTATGTCAAGCATTAGTTTTTGATGACATAAAGTATGATGTGTCCTGTGTTTGGCTCGTGTTTAGAGTAAAATTCACATCGATGAGGTATCTTATTTTTTAAGATGAATTTTATCTCCTTTTCATAAAATAAAGAGAAATTATATTAAAGGATACAAATAAGAGAGTGAGTTAAAAACTAGCACATTTTAGAAAGTGTCTCAAAAAATTATCACATTTCTATTTAATACAAATTTGATGGATGGAATTACCCTTGATGACTAATCCCTAACCATTAATTAAAAACTTATGCTTCCACTCTAAAATTTCAGCTGAAAACTTGATTTTGTGATGTGGAGGAGCACTTTTTAACAGATTTCTTGATATATCAAGCTTATTAAATGGTTCACAAAAGAGAAGAGGTAAGTTTTGGAATTTGAAAGTTGTTTGAAATACAAAATTTTGAGTATGTTACATATATGAATTGAAAACATGTTAAAATAAGTTATTTTTGAAATGATTTGTTGTTGTTATAATTGATTAAGCTTATATTTCAATGAATATGTTGAAAATTGGTGGTTTATGCGTAATTTGGGTATGGGTTTCGGCCAATTTTGGAGCTTCGGTCAGAAAATTGGTTGGAGGTTGAAGACGAGTTTTGGTCGAAACTCATATTGGTCGAATTCAGCCAACTTTACACTCTGATATGAAAGTGGTCGAATGAGGCTGAAACCCTTTAAAACGACCAAATTTGACTGTTTTGACAGAATTTATCTAGTCAAATCCAGCTGAAACCCCCTGATTTGGCCAAATTTTTTCTTTACCAAATGACGTGCAATTTTTGGCCGAATGTCCAAATTCGACTAAATCCATGGGTTTTGACCAAAAACGCAAGTCTCCATTTGCCATTTTCTCGGTCTAATTTCCATTAAATCCACCCAAATTCACACAATAACACAACAAGTCAACAATCAAGTCAATATCTCAATCTAGACCAAAAACTCCATTAAAAAACCCTATATTTTGAAGCAAAACTTAATAAATAAATAAAACTAAACCCTAAAAACTCTTCATACCTGAAACCAGTGTTTTAAAACTTGGCCTAACTCGGCCAACTAAACCAGTTCAACCGAGACCCGGGGCTTTCACCGGGCCAGATTACCAATTTTCCTATTCACCAAAAAACTCTAGAATTTGAGATGATGATCAGCGAATAATAGAAGGCTGGAATGTTGGGGCTTTTGAAGAGGAAGGGTCGGTGAGTGCAATGGTGGTAACGAAGGTGATTTCTGGTGAGTGAATCGACTAAAAATTAAAAAAAAAGTTGGTGGCGGCAACAGCCAGGGATTGGCAGGTAAACAAAGGTGTGGTGAGATGGGTTTTGGTCAGGAGGCTGAGGGGGGTATTTTCGTGGTAATAGGGAGGGCTATCAATGCCGGCAATAGTGAGATTTGGCCTAAGTTGTCGACGCTAGTTTTTGGGGAATGAGCTCAGGGATGATTTGGATTACATTTAGTGTGTCGCTGCCACCGCCAACAAGTCGACCGCTGATTTATATTTATGGTGTGTTTGCTAAATTTCAGACTTATAGGGACTTAACTATAATTTTTAAGGGTGTATTTGTTAAATTTTAAACTTTTTGACACCTAGTTTGACCAGCCAGTCAAACCGGTTAAACCAGTTAACCCGAAACCCGACAAATTTGTTGAGTTTCACCCGCAGTTGGTTATTAAAACCATCATCCCTACACTCAATAAAAAAATAAGCAACACAACAGCATTTCACAATAAGTTTATTGAAAAAAAAATAGGATAACAAGCATATTAGAGCATCTCCAAATGACTCTTTATACGACCTAAACTCTTTATTATAAAGAGTTTATCCATAAAAATAAGAGTCCAATAGACTCTTTATTTTTTAAATATAAATTAGAGAGTGAGTTTGACTCTCCACATTTAGAGAGTCAAATTTCACTCTCTATTTTAATTTTAATTAATAAACTACAAGTTCATATGCATTTTATTTATTAATTCTCTCTCCCATTAAGTCTCTTTTTTAAAAATAAAGAGCATCTTTACTAAATTTAAAGAGTGTATTGGATTTTAATAAAAATTGTGTTCTCTATATTTTAAAATTAATGAAGATGCTCTTTATTTATATGAAAGATGTTCTTCAAAATAAAGAGCATCATTGGAGATGCTCTTACACACCTTAAATTTGAAAACAAGTGAATGTGGATAGTTTGCTTCACCAAAAACAACAATAACCACATTAAATCCGCTTGATTCCAACACAAAATTAACGGTTTCTTTTCAAATTAAAATGAAGCAGAGAAGGGTTAAACTTTGGTTCAATGGAGTTGAAGATGGAGTGGAAGAGGTGAGGGTTTATTTTTATGCAAGTGTATTTTTGTTCGTAAAATCAGTGAAAAATATAGAGTGTTATTTTGCCTAGTTAGTAAATTCGCGTTTTATATACGAATTCTCGTATTTTATAAATACAGTTAAATTATACGTAAATTATATATCCTAATCATATAATTTATATATAATTCGATCATATTTTTTAAAATAAAATTTTAGTATTATTTAATAAGTCAAAACGATATCGTTTTTTATAAAATTTGATCAGACCAACATCATTTTAGACATTGCCTCTTTTTTATCAAAATGACGCCAGTCTTTTTTTTGGCGCCTTCTTCCTCTCTTCTTCTCTTTTCTGCGCCCTCATCCTCTCTCTCTCTCTCTCTCTCTCTCTCTCCTTCTCTTTGTTGGCGCCTTGTTCTCTTTTCTTTCTTTTTCTGCGCCCCCTTCATTTCTCCTGCGCCTCTTCTTCTCTCTTTTTGTGTGCCCTCTTCCTCTCAACTTTTTTTTTTTTTTTTGGGCGCTTCTTCAAGATTCTTCAACAAGTACTACTCTTTGTCTCTTCTTCAACATAATAATAAATAAAATTATTTAATAATTGGTCAATTTTTATAATAATTAATTATAAATTAAATAATATAATTTTTATAAACTAAAATAATATAATTAAAAAAAATATAAATCATATACCTATAAAAAAAAAAAATTAATTCAATAANTAAACCCTAAAAACTCTTTATACCTTAAACCAGTGTTTTAAAACTTGGCCTGACTCGGCCAGCTAAACCAGTTCAACCGGGACCCGGGGCTTTCACTGGGCCAGATTACCAATTTTCCTATTCACCAAAAAACTCTAGAATTTGAGATGATGATCAGCAAATAATAGAAGGCCGAAATGTTGGGGCTTTTGAAGAGGAATGGTCGGTGAGTGTAATTGTGACGATGAAGGTGATTTCTGGTGAGTGAATCGACTAGAAATTAAAAAAAAGTTGGTGGTGGCAATAGCCAGGGATTGGCAGGTAAACATGGTTGTGGTGAGATGGGTTTTGGTCAAGAGGCTGAAGGGAGTATTTTCGTGGTAATGGGGAGGGCTATCAACGCCTGCAATGGTGAGATTTGGCCTAAGTTGTCGACACTAGTTTTGGGGGAATGAGCTCAGGGATGATTTGGATTACATTTGGTGTGTCACCGCCATCGCCAACAAGTCGACCGCTAATTTATATTTATGGTGTCTTTGCTAAATTTCACACTTATAGGGACTTAACTGTAATTTTTAAGGGTGTATTTGTTGAATTTTAAATTTTTTGACACCCAGTTTGACCAGCCAGTCAACCCGAAACCTGACAAATTTGCCAAGTTTCACCCGTAGTTGGTTATTAAAACCATCATCCCTACACTCAATAAAAAAAATAAGCAACACAACAACATTTCACAATAAGTTGATTGAAAAAAAATAGGATAACAAGCATATTAGAGCATCTCTAAATGACTCTTTATATGACTTAAACTCTTTATTATAAAGAGTTTATCTATAAAAACAAGAGTCCAATAAACTCTTTATTTTTTAAATATAAATTAGAGAGTGAGTTTGACTCTCCACATTTAGAAAGTCAAATTTCACTCTCTATTTTAATTTTAATTAATAAATTATAAGTTTAAATACATTTTATTTATTAATTATCTCTCATATTAAGTCTCTTTCTTAAAAATAAAGAGCATCTTTATTAAATTTAAAGAGTGTATTGGATTTGAATAAAAATTGTGTTCTTTATATTTTAAAATTAATAAGAATACTCTTTATTTATATGAAAGATGTTCTTCAAAATAAAGTGGAGATGCTTTTACACACCTTAAATTTGAAAACAAGTGAACGTGGATAGTTTGCTGCACCAAAAACAACAATAACTACATTAGATCCGCTTGATTCCAACACAAAATTAACGGTTTCTTTTCAAATTAAAATGAAGCAGAGAAGGGTTAAGCTTTGGTTCAATGGAGTTGAAGATGGAGTGGAAGAGGTTAGGGTTTATTTTTATGCAAGTGTATTTTTGTCCGTAAAATCCAGTGGAAAATATAGAGTGTTATTTTGCCTAGTTAGTAAATTCACGTTTTACATACGAATTCCCATATTTTATAAGTACAGTCGAATTATACATGAATTATATATCCTAGTTTATATTTTTCAAAATAAAATTTTATTATTTAATAAACCAAAATAATATCGGTTTTTGATAAAATTTGATCAAAATGACGTTATTTTAGATATAGTCTCTTTTTTATCAAAATGATGCCAGTCTCTTTTTAGCGCTGAATAATGTTACAGTCATTAAAGATTGTGTATCGAATAACATAATAAAATTATGACCGTTGATTTATTATTAGTTAATATTAATTGATGATTAAGATTTTATCACTGTGATTTGGTGTAAAGCTTCGATGCCCAATCTTATCATTTTCGTTTTGGCGCCTTCCTCCCCTCTTCTGCGCCCTCATCCTCCCTCTCCTTCTCTTTGTTGGCGCCTTGTTCTCTTTTCTTCTTTTTTCTGCGCCCCCTTCATTTCTCCTGCGCCTCTTCTTCTCTTTTTGTGTGCCCTGTTCCTCTCTTCTTCTCTGTTTTGGCGCTTCTTCAACATTCTTCAACAAGTACCATTCTTTGTCTCTTCTTCAACTTAATAATAAATAAAATTATTTATTTTTTAATAATTGGTCAGCTTTTATAATAATTAATTACAAATTAAATAATATAATTTTTATAAACTAAAATATTATAATTAAAAAAATATGAATCATATATTTATAAAAATACAAAAAAATTAATTCAATAATTATAAAAAATATTAAAATCAAGATTAATATTATCATATTTTTTAAAATATATTATTAATAATATACCATATTAAATTTATATATATATTATATTTTTTCAGTATCTAAATTTTATAACTAAATTTTTATAAATATATTTTTTATCATTTATAGTATCATACTCATAAAATTTATGTATTATTTTTTGCCGTCCTCATATTTGTTCTCATATTTACTAACCAGGTTATTCTGTGAGAAAAAAAAAAAAACAGTAAAATGCGTTACTTTAAAATCTCAATCCAAAAACAATTATTTTTTATTTTCTTTAAATATTTATTTGTTGTTTAATAAAGAAAACTACTTTGTCTCTATATGAAAATGAGATAAGGACGAGTATCAGAATCTTTTAAACGAAAATCTTGTCAAGAATAAAAGAAATGCGTACACATATAAAGTAAATTGAAATTGTTATAGGATTTCTTTTGTCGCTATTATCGACGAACCGACGGTTGCAACCTACAAGCTTCTATGCAATTTAGCACCGTCTATTCTTCTAGTAAGTAATTAAGAAGTTCCCACTTTCCTCCACCAGATATTTTCAACAAACCAATACGTCAGCACGTGTCTTTCTCGAAGCCTCTAGTTTCCGAATAAAAGCTCTTCAATTAGGTGAGGTCCCACCTCTTTACAATCACTGAATCACATATAACAATTGCCCTTTTCAAGAAATGCAACTGGGTCCCATTCACCCATAGATGAAAAGCAGATCTAATCTCAACTTCACGATCAAATGAACGATTCAGATTAAAAATTATAACGTGCCTCCAGTTTCGTCTGTCTTCATTATTATAAAGATGACACTCCCAGTATTCAAATTGATTCATCATTCACGAACCATCGCAGAAAGCAAGACTATTGACACTAGCTAAAGTTATTGGTGATCTAAGACAACTCTTTGTTCGTTGTGGAGATGGAGACCGAGCACAAGAAACAAGAACTGAAGCACCTTGGATTTGTGAGGTTGGCCGCGATTAAGGCGCTGGTCTGCGTGTCGAGTCTGTACGACTACGCCAAGAGTAACTCGGGGCCGTTGCGATCGGCGGTTGGGACCGTGGAGAGTGCCGTGACAACCGTCATCGGACCTGTCTACAAGAAATTTAAGTACGTTCCTGTTGATGTCCTTGTTTTTCTCGACAAGAAGGTAAAGTATTGTGTTTAGTATTTGTTTGGATCAGTTGGTTTTATGATTCTTTCTATCATTACATCGAGAAATGTTTTTGTGAGTTCTGTTTGTTTAGTTAAACTTTTCAGTGAAAAATAACAGTCTCGCCGTTGTTGATCTTATTTTTATTATTGTTTGATCGGATTTATTATCATTAGTAGTAGTAGTAGTATAAAATGAAGAAAGAAACCTTTGCATCTAGATGTTAAAGAAAGAATGAATGATAGCTTGGTGTCGTGACTTTCTCAGGTTTTAAATTTTTTATTTGTTTTGTTTGTGACTGAAATATAAAGTTAAGAAGAAATATTTCTGGATTCGGCAGTATAAAAATTACTTGTTTACGGAAAGTGCAGGTGGATGAAGCTTCACACAAGTTTGATAAACATGCCCCACCAACGGCAAAGCATGTTGTGAGCCACGCCCATATATTAATAGAGAAGGCCTTACAGAAAGCCCAGAAGTTTGTAAGTGAGGCTCAGACTGGAGGGCCACGAGCAGCTTTGCACTATGCTGCTGGAGAGTATAAACAGTTCGTGCTCGCAAGTTCTGCTAAGGCATGGCATAAACTCAACCACTATGCAATCTTCCACACTGTGTCGGATATTACTGTGCCAACGGCTGCACACTGGTCGGGCAAGTATAACCATGTTGTTTTGGACTTGAACAAGAAGGGTTATCCGGTCGTGGGCTATCTTCCTTTGGTTCCCATTGATGAAATTGCCAAGGCTTTTAAGCAGACTGAAGCAGAGAAGAAAGCAAATGAGACAGAAGCAGAGAAGGAAGCAAATGAGACAGAAGCAGAGAAGAAAGCAAATGGGCCTGAAGCAGGTTCAAGCTCAGATTCTGATTAAGAAGTTAATCTGAAGTTATTTTTTCTTCAGTTTGCTTTACCTTGTTGTCTGGCTCGCTAAAATGTAGTAGGCTGTGTATTTTGTTAAGTATTTGTAGCAATGTGGATAGTCAATAACTTTGTAAATGACTTCTAGACTTTCCTCATGTGAATTAATGCTGCATAAATTCTGTTATGGGAACTGTTCTTGTTGGTTCAGATTTATTTGGAGCGGTAATTAGTATGTTTTAGATTCATTCATGGTTGTCAAAGCGTGAACGGTACGTAATGGACCGTGTGAACAGTATTAGACCAGTATTAGACCGCAAGAAAAACCGGTCCAACTGAAAAATTAGAAAAACCCTAATTTTTCCCTTGCTCCTTTTGCGCTGTGCAGTTTCTTCTTCCTCAATTCCTCTACGCGCAAAAACCTTTGAAATTTTTTGAATGAAATCGCGAAAATATGAAAAAGATCATAAATCAAAACTCAATCTTGCTGAAATCGCAATCATTCGTTGCTGAAATTGATCGCAACTCCAGTCTTTGAAATCGCGACGACGTGTTCCTCCCTCGCCAGAAATCGATGCATGAAGGCTGATTGGCATGCATGTCTTGACAATCCAATTTGATCCAAGGTGAGTTGTAATCTTCGGGACTTTTGCTGTGAAATTTGAAATGTTTCATTGATCATAGAGATTTTAGACCTAATAACATCCTCCTCACCCATGACTTCATACGATCAGTTCCATATTTTCTGCAATTCATAGTTTCTCTTTAATTTTTATTAATTGAAAATTTCCAAGAAATACACTGAATATGTATACGAACATTGGTTATTATATATTATCACTCTTAGAAACAGGTGGGAAATTTCGGTTTGGCAAAGTTTCTGGTAGATGGATAGTTGGTAGAAGAGGCGCATTTGGGTATAAAAATTCCCTCAGTCTTGCTGATATAGCTCTAAAGCCTATTTAATTTGAGATATGATACAATTCTTTGATTTTTGAACATAAATGAAGAAATAGACCTTAAGCAAAACATTTTTGGTTGAGAATTTTCAGCAATCATTTACTTGATGATTTAGTTCCAGTATATACCCATTTTGGACTCATAATAGAGAAAGTTGATGTATATGCCTTCGAAATCATTTTGTTGGAGCTGTTTTTGAATAATACATGATTTATGGTTATCATGCAGACATTGTCGAATTAATTTATTTCAATACGGATGATGCAGAGGAAACCATAACATTGAATAGTTCCTATATGGTTAAGGATTTGGGTTCGTATGTAGTAACTAATCAATAATTTAGAGAATGTTGTTTCATCAACTTATGTGTATGTAATTGGTTTTACAATTTTTATAACTTAAGCGTCATTGGTATTTAGATTATGCAAATGCAACAAAGAGGAGAGGTGGAGACTGGAGAGTAAAGAACAACTTTTGTAGTAGCATGTGAACCCTATATAAATGTAAAACATATTCTAGGTGCGATGCAACTGTGAAATCAGTTGTAATGGTTGGGAGGCCAGCTTTTAATTACTCAACTTACTGGAAGAGGAATTCAAAATGTTAGGTTAGCATATAACAGTATGATCAATAACACTACGGACACCGAAATATTAGTACCGAATTTCTGTACTGGCTTACGTGTAACGCGTCTTTCTATTTTTTTACAATTTGTTTCTAGTGAACGGTCGTCCATCAAATTTGGACGGCCGTTCACTCACACGAATGCCCGTCCATATTATATGGACGGGAGTCCATATTCGAAGGACGGGCGTCCATATAATATGGACGCCCATCCCTATTAAAATAAAATTAAAAAATTTGTAAAACTTTGGGAACGGCCGTCCATAAATTTTATGGACGGCCGTCCTTTACGTTTGGACGGGCGTCCATTCCTAATGGACACCCGTCCATACTTAAAAAAAAAAAATGTTTGGACAGGCGTCCATTCCATTATTTTGGTTTCTACAAATTAAAGAAAAACTTTGGACGATGCCTTGTCTGATTCCAGCTGCAACTCAACCCTTCTCAACCTCCATGCTGCTTCCTTCTTCTGTGCTGCTCAAGCACGATGCCCTTCTTCCAACTCTCTGCAGCAGTCTACCAACTCGGATACCAAACATGCTCTGAAATCTCCACCCTTGAATTACCTCCATGTCCTATATCCTATATTGATGGAATGATCATGCAAGATTTTTTTTCTTTTTAGAGTTAGAAATTGAGTAGCACAAGTATTCATTGTATTGGCAATGTTAGTCTCAATCTCCACCCTTGAATTACCTCCATATCCCATATCCTATATTGATGGAATGATCATGAGCCAAATAAAAATGGATAAAGTGGTTCAGAATGTGCATGCAATGATAAACACGGAAGTAGCTGCTGGAATAGATCCAAAAAATGTGTTTGCATGTGGATTTAGTCAAGGAGGTCTCTCTCTCTCTCTTTCTTCCAGAAGTTCACAGAGACACACATAAATAAGACGTTACTGGTTTTGCTATTTTTTGTGCAACTTGATCATGGCGCTGAAGAATCCGTGCTATTTCAGCCATGGAGATTTCAGAGCATGTTTGGTATCTGAGCTGGTAGACTGCTGCAGAGAGTTGGAAGAAGGGCATCGTGCTTGGGCAGCACAGAAGAAGGAAGCAGCATGGAGGTTGAGAAGGGTTGAGTTGCGGCTGGAATCAGAGAAGGCATCGTCCAAAGTTTTTCTTTAATTTGTAGAAACCAAAATAATGGACAAATCGACACCTGTCCAAACATTTTTTTTTTTTTTTAAAGTATGGACGGGAGTCCGTTAGGAATGGACGCCCGTCGAAACGTAAGGGACGGCCGTCCATAATTTATGGACGGCCATCCCCAAAGTTTTACAAATTTTTTAATTTTATTTTACAATAACACTACGGACTCCGAATTTTTTACACCGAATTTTTGTACCGACCGACGTGGAACGCGTTCTCCCATTTCTTTATAATTTTTTTCTAGTGAACGGCCGTCCATCAAATTTGGACGACCGTTCACTCACATGGACGCCCGTCCATCAAATATGGACGGGCATCCATATTCCAGGGACGGTCGTCCATAATGGTTGGACGGCCGTCCATAATGTTATTAAAAATTTTTAAAAAAACAATTTTTCGCGTTTTAGTTTTAGGTTAAAACATTTGGGGCAAGTTTCAAAAAATTTTCATTTTCACAGGCAGCCATTACCATCTTCTTCGTTCCATCTGCATCTTCTTCGTCTTCGCGGTGTTTTTCTTCTAGACTCTCTGCGCTTCTTCTTCGTCTTCCATCTGCGTCTTCTTCGTCTTCGCGGTAATTAAACAGTTTCCTTTTTCAAGTTTTTTTTTTTGAAATTTTTGTTTTTGGTTGGATGAATGTGTTGAATGGAGTTGAGTTGATGAGATAAAATCCAGTCAATTTGGTGGGACTGGTTTGTGTGATTATGAATAGAAGTGTTCTGCCATTGATAAAGATAAATGGAGTTTATTTCAAAAAAATGGTTTGTGTAAACTACCGTGAATGAAAAATTGGTTTTAGGCTATGTATAAATTGATTTAGGCACAATTTAGACACATTTGATTCGAAAACAAGGATAAGAATACACGATATGGAAACAAGCCATAGACTTCCAGTATCCGTGCTTCAATGTTGTTGATTTCTCATTTCTTTTCTATTCTGAGTTGGAATTACAAAGCCTGTAAATCCTCCCTGGCTCTAACCAACTTTACAGTAGCAACTTCAGAATTCTCAATACTAAACATCTTCAATGTCATCAAATCCTCCTTCAGGGTTAACCAATTTTAGACTCAGCAGTTTTACTACTTAAACAAACCATCTTGAAAACAATCAGGTATAATTCATGCGACATTCTTCCTTAAATTAATAACCAGAACAACTTGCAACTTGTCTCTAAGTTGCTCAAACCCAGCAGATGACAGGGCCTTGGTTAAAATATCTCCTGTTTGAAACTCTGACAGAACGTGTTGAATAACAAGTTTCTTATAAGTAACTTGATCCCTAACATAATAAGCATCAATCTCAATATGGTTTGTTCTAACATGAAAACTAGATTAGAAGCAAAACATCCATCACTTATATTATTATACCAGATTATAGGCAAACCAATAAAAGTTAAATCCAATTCAGAGAACAAACTATAAATCCAAGCAGCCTTAGTAGCAATTTCAGCCAATGCTCCATATTCAGCTTTAGTAAAAGGAAGTGCTAGCAATTTTTGTTTCCTGGAGCTCCACTAGATTTGATTAGAGCCTAAAAACAAGCAGTAATCACTAGACCTGTGACCATGCATAGGTGTAGTTGAATGTTACAAAGTATTTTTACAAACACTAAATTAAGCAGCAAATTAAAATTCTGTTCTACATACATGTCCAACACATCACTGCCTCAAGCTCTCCACTATGTACGAGGCGTACACATCCCTGCAACACCAAATAAATCCATTTAAGCTACAAATAATAATGCACAACTTCAAACCATACACATATTATATTAGGACATGAACAAGAGCCAACATAGTTTAATTTTTTAAAAGAATAAAATGACTCACATTGAGTATTTGATAGCTTCAACCGCAGCCTCCGCTGCAGGAAGTCCTCCACATCAACTTTCTTGTTCTCATTCTTCTTGTTGTTATTTTTAACCAGTAAAGGATAAACAAGGCGAGGAAGTATAATCAATTTTATGCTTGAAATATGTTTATGATGGTTAGATGTTAGTTAAAGCCTATTAATGCATACTGAGAATAGCATTGTAAGAACATTAATCCTTCACCATTAATTCTTGCAAATAAAAATTACAAGAGAGTTAGGTTCCAATACATGTAAATGGATACAGTCCTCAAAGAAACGGCGTATTTCGCTAATCTATGTGAGGTAGCTCCTTGTGTCTCTATGGTGGCGGAATTCAGGATCATCCGCACACACGCGATAATCTTATCATCCTTTTCACCCTGCAACAAAGATCTTGTAATTGATTTAAAATCTAACTCTAGAATAAATTGCCTACAATAAAATTTCAAGAGGGATTTCGAAGAGATTAGATTCTCTCATCATCAACTGCAATTGGTACCAATTAGGTGTAGACGTCCTTGGATAGCCGTATGTCAAACTGCTCTCATTTGATGCCAAGAGAGATTAGCTACTATCGTCAACTTTTGTTTCGCTTTTTTTGCTTTTTGATTAGCCACATTCAAATTCATGTAGGTCGATTTGTTTATACGGATCCCTTTTGTTTTGTTTCCTAAAAAATGTGCATGTCATCCCTTGAATTTGGCTTGTTCTTTGGCAGATTAGATGACGATTTTTTATGTACACAGGTTTTAGAAGACAGCAAAATTGGTGGGCAAAAAATACAACCGTTCCTCAAGCACATCCTCATCTGCACTTCAATTTCGAGACTGGCAACAAAAAACAATACGAGTACGTGTCAAAGAGATATTTGCCTTGAAGAAGTTTGGATTTAGGACTTCTGACAATTTAGGTTTAGGTGATGAAATCATGGTTGGATTAATCATTTGAAATGGGACCGTTAGTCAGTATGAGATATAGATGGAATAGGTCATTTGATATATGAGTTTTTGGTAGTTTGGAAGTTTTAGAGACAGACACTTATGAGTTTCAGGCATATACATGTTCTTTAATTTAAGAATCAGAACTTTGTAGTGACACCCAAGATTAGCACCCTGGTAGATTTGATTGTAAGTTTGGAAAAACTACCTAGAACTGGGATTCCAAACAAGCTTGGATTGTGTTTCCGAATAGGGACTTACCATCCCATAGGTGTAAATCTACAAAGTTCAAATCCTGCATGAGAGTTTTCACAGATACTTGACTTTCACATTTAATGGTAGGAAAGAGACAAATGAAATGTGACGGTTAAGGATTATTGTTCATGGAGCAGCAATGGCAGGGAGGCAAGTTAATTCAGCAAAGTTATTGATTAGAAGTTGGAGAGATCCCTGCAGAAAAGGAGAAATATATTGGGGGATGCTGGTTCGTATATGTGAAGTTGAATTTGAAATCACCCCTGATGATGCAAGAATAAGATTACGTTTTCTACAACTAATGTGTTGGGGGATGTGGCATTGAATATGGGTTTGATTAAAAAGAATGTGGCAGGACAATGGTATCTATTATGTGGGATGAAATCGGGGGATATGCAACGGTTCAGAGGGGTCGTATTCAAAGGGGTTACTGAAGACAGGTCATGTGCGCAAGAAGAAGAACAGGTCTGAACCTGGACCATCTGAGAATGTAAAGATAGGGTTCTCATACTTTACAGGAAATAGAAAGCAGATTTGAGCGGATGAAAAGTTTTAAGAAGAGCGTTTTTCACGTACTGAGAGGCAAATACAGAACTCAAGTGATTTCAAACACGTTTGCATCAAAATTGAAGAAACAGTTGACATCATTGGAGCACCGCATACAGAGATTTTCAACATGATGAAGAACTTCTCAACGCCTCCTCATCCTCTGTGCAACCTCCACCCCCTGCACCATGATGAGAATTTTTCCCTTTTGTTTATAAATAGATTGATTTGAGCGGATGTTGTTATAAAGATTGTAGTTGTTTTAAATAAAGCTGTCTTTTATTTAATAAAGATTTGTCTTTTGTGTTATACATATTTCTACAACTTTTTTCATGTATATTTATATTCTACACATACCCAAAAGACACTATAAAAATTCAAATCTGAAAAGAATGCATATCCAAATGCCATATACATTAACGTCATTATCTGAATTACTATCCTCCACCATCAATGATGAAATACAAACAAACAACTGTATAGCATACAACTCAACTGCATTCGGTAGCAATTACCCAAGCAAAAATTTTACCAAATACAATTCTATATGCTTCAACTTGGCAAAACAATATCAACATCTTCCCAACGAACATGTTCATCATTTACAACTCCTGTCCAGTATAAGAACTACTTGGTCCTGCGAGATTGGAACCGGACCAGGGGACATCTGTCATTGTTTTAACAACCAATTTAGCACACGTATAGAAAACTGTAAGGCAATCAGTTATATAAGATTATATACACCTACTTGTGTAGTAACAACATCTATTTGACAACACTTGAGTTTCGCATCGGTCCACGAAAGTCTTGAAAGAAACTATTCCTGTTTCGCTGTACCGATATCCTTTTCTAAAAAGTATCATAACACATTAATAACTCACGTCGATATTATCTAACTTCAAATAAGTAAATTGTTTCAAAAAATTACTGAAATAATGTATAGTCATACCAATTCTTTGTTTTTGTAATTTTTTCTTTTTAACCCTACGTACATTTCGCTTCAATCTTCACGCTTTCTTCTACATGGAGGACAACTTTGCTACAGCTACCTGTGACTAATGATTACGTAATTCCCTCTTTTAGGATACTGTCCCCATCTTGACTAGTCAAACCGGTTCTAGAAGAGATGTTCACTGTTGTACCAACCCCTCCCTCACTTTCCTTTTGCTCCAACTGTTTCCCATGTCAATCATAACTTCGTCACATAGTATAATCTCTTATTTTTTTGATACCAATCCGCTACTGTCAACTTAAATTGACACATTTCAAAACGTTGTCCTTCAATGTTAGTGCTCCACTATTTATAACTGACCTTAATTTTCGTATGACTCTGTTCACATTCCTCCCACGCCTAAAATTGTATTTTTTTCGGAACGTGTGAAACCCCTTTATGAATCAACACCATAATGGCATGTCTGCATAAAATCCCCTGAACTCAAACAATGACAAAGTAACGAATATCACCCGAATTTTCATCAGTATACTACATGAGGAACACGGGACTATTATCTCCAAACAAACATCTTCCCAACTTGAAACTCCTCGCATGAATCACATTTTTCAGAAAAGTAACTCACAATAAATCTTCCCGGCAATCTCTTTAAGCTCTTAACTTTGCAGTTGTGTATGCCCTTTGAAATTGTTTCTCAATGGGGTAATGTCGTTGCATGTATCCAAGATTTAAAGATCTAAAATCAGCCTCCCTTTCTTTTTCACTTTGCTCGCAATGCATTATCATTTGTTCCAAAATTTTTCAAAGTGGTTTTGAATTGACATACCCATCAAAAAATGCATGCATACTTCACTACGTTGGTAGTAGGATACCGCCCAGAAGTACGGAACATACTGCCCAGAAAGTATCTTTAAGAAGAGCAGCACCCATCGTCTCTTTCTTTGTACAATCCACAAACCTGCATTACGTGAAGTTGTCACATCAACAAATTAGTCCCACCGCTCTTCGAACTCTTCACGCGTAAGAATCATACACAACACTTTGCAACTTAACTTGATAGTTTCCATATTCCTTATACCCCCTTAACTTTTCAGGCAGTTTCTTCATTATATCCACACCACCTATTCTTGTACAGGGAAAACAATCTCATTGCATTTTGCTGGCCTTATCTGATCAGTGATTATTCCCATTAGGAACCCATCCATGCATCAGCCAAGACGAAATAGCCATACAATGTCTCAGTGTCCTCATGAGAAATTAACCCACAACCTAACAACGTTGAATGTCCATGAGTCAACCCCACAAAAGCCAAATGGCATGCTAATACATTTTCGTCAGATCGTTTGTCAATCAGGTGATAACATCACTCATATCTTTATATGCACCCCTACATCTAGATCAACCCATAACACATTCTTAATCGACTTCCTCACTCTACATCAATCAGTACCAGAAATTTGAATTCTCCTTTTGCATTTTCTACTAAATACTCAAGTACTCAAGCACGCATCTCCAACCCAAGTCGTAACTTTCTCACTTTTTCAATGAGTTCCTACAATCTTTTCTAAGAAACGTCAAATTCTCTACACCTCCTGCCTCAACTGAACGGACTGAAATTCTTCACATGGTCTAATCCCACCACATCATTAACTTCAGTCGCCTTTTCACATAATTGTATCGTTCGGTAACCTTGAAATATCTTCTTTTTGTCGGACTTGTAGAGTCATGGTTATGTGTTCAAGTACAACTGATTTAATTTCCCATTTGCATTCACCATTCAAAGCTGCACTAATAACCACGACTCTTAAAATCTGTTTTGGCAACGGTTTGTTTTTTCAAGGTATTTCTAGACTTACATCTCTCTTTTCAAACAGACATGCCACTGTCACATATCTCATCTCTCATCTCGCCTTTCTTTGACCGTACGACATTGCTTCAAATCCTATTTTGTTACCATACGTTTGTAATACTTCACCAACTATCAACGAGATCAAACATCATTCCAATAGGAGGCTCTACTTCTTCCTCTACACTCCAATCTTCTAATTCATCACGTTCATTTTCCTGATTTAATAGTTTTATAATACATAAAATGAAGTACAATACAACACATCAAAATAAATAAACAATCAATACAATAATTTACCTCAATATCTTGAAATGAGGCAAACTGAACTTCCATATTCTGGCAAACTGCTCTTCCATATTTAAGGCAACTGGACTCATCCATATTCTGAGGCAACTGGGCTTCTCCATATTCTTTAATCTTATTCATACAATCAGCAACAAATTTTCTGTATCAGTGTTTTTCTATTGTAACATATTTCAATCCAAATATAATACAATAATCAATGCATAAGTTATATCAAAATGTTCACGGTAAAACTAATAAATGTATAAATTATATAAAAATCGTTATTAACCTGCACAAATCTCTCTATCCCTTTGAACATCTCTACTCCCTTCCTGTATCTCTCTTTCGACTGTAAAATTTAGCTAATGAAGTTTGATGCATGAAGTTTGACGAAATGACCCTGATAGACTGCGCGTTATTCACACGGTACCTGGAAAATGAGGAGAAAACGTTTGTTGGGGAAGAAATGACTGAGGAATGCAGACGCTGAGACGAGGAACAGACGGCAACGATGACGCTGAGACGAGGAACAGACGGCAACGATGAAGCAGGACTACGAATTTTGGCGCTGGTTTTCTTTCGCTTTAGCTCTTGTAATTGGAGAAGCGTATTGGAGAAGCTAATATAAACAAAAAAAACAATGTATTACTGAAACGCGAAAAATTGTTTTTTTTTTAATTTTTAATAACATTATGGACGGCCGTCCATAATGGTTGGACGGCCGTCCATAATGAATGGACAACCGTCCATGGTTAAAAATTAATTAAATTAAATTTTTTTTACGAATTACTTTTGGACGGGCATCCATTACTTACGAATGCCCGTCCACAATAAAAGGACGGCCGCCCATAATGGAAATTTTATTTTTTTTTTCATATTTGGGTGAAGGACGGGCATCCATTATTTGTGGACGTCCATCCAAAATTAATGGACGGTCGTCCATAGTGGATGGACGGCCGTCCCTAAGCTTATTATATGGACGGTCGTCCATATTATATGGACGGCCGTCCCTCGAATATGGACGCTCGTCCATATTTGTGGACGGGCGTCCAAAATGGATGGACGGTCGTCCATAATGGATGGACGGCCGTCCCTAAACTTTTACAAACTTTTTTATTTTATTTTAATAGGGACGGACGTCCATATCATATGGACGGCCATCCCTGGAATATGGACGCCCGTCCATATTTGATGGACGGGCGTCCATGTGAGTGAACGGCCGTCCAAATTTGATGAACGGCCGTTCACTAGAAAAAAATTATAAAGAAATGGGAGAACGCGTTCCACGTCGGCCAGTACAAAAATTCGGTGTAAAAAATTCGGTGTCTGTAGTGTTATTGTTTATTTTAATAGGGACGGGCGTCCATATTATATGGACGCCCCTCCCTCGAATATGGACGGGCGTCCATGTAAGTGAACGACCGTCCAAATTTGATGGACAACCATTCACTAGAAAAAAATTGTAAAAAAATAGAAAAACACGTTATACGTAGGCCGATACAGAAATTCGGTACTAATATTTCAATATCCGTAATGTTATTACAGTATGATTTATAAAACTCTTTTAAGTGTTAGCTTTTTAGAAATGGTTAGGCTATAAAAGTTCATTATTGCCGTTTTGTTGGTTTCATTTCTCTCTTCTGGTTGGGCTTGAATTCAAGATTCAATATTCCTTTAAAAAAGTGTATTAGTCTTTCCATTTATCTGAAAAAAAAAAAAAAAAAAAAAAAGTCTTTTTAAAAATGTGCTGACATCACCAATCCAACCGGTTGGACCATGACCCAACCAACAGAACGGGTTTTTTAAAGAATGTTCTGCTCAGAATAAAATTTGAGCATAGCTTGCTCGCTTAATCATAATTGGTCTACTAACGACTTAACCAAACTACAATATAATGGCTGTTAAATTTAGAATTATTTGTCTACAGCACATTATAAGTATTTGTGTCTATGGACAAAAGCCAAACAGGAAAGCCTGGTGATCGTTCAACCAGAAGATCGTTTCACTCACACCAGAGTCGGACAATTATTCAAACTCAAAATTCAGTCCGGAATCATGAGTTAAAACTTATGAGACATACATAAACAGTTCAACAGATTGGGGGTAAAAATAAGAAATAAGTGAATTGTCTCTTCAGAATCTTCACCACCCTCCTAGGGAAGAAGCTCTAGATCATTCTGCATTGGCTTGGGAGCTTCTGCAACAATGGAAAAAAAAAAAAAAAANGAAATGAACACATGATAGCTTCCGTTATTCACACGGTACCTGGAAAATGAGGAGAAAACGTTTGTTGGGGAAGAAATGGCTGAGGAATGCAGACGCTGAGACGAGGAACAGACGGCAACGATGACGCTGAGACGAGGAACAGACGGCAACGATGAAGCAGGATAACGAATTTTGGCGCTGGTTTTCTTTCGCTTTAGCTCTTGTAATTGGAGAAGCGTATTGGAGAAGCTAATATAAACAAAAAAAACAATGTATTACTGAAACGCAAAAAATTGTTTTTTTAAAAATTTTTAATAACATTATGGACGGGCGTCCATAAGTAAAGGACGCCCGTCCATTCATTATGGACGGCCGTCCATAAGGGTTGGACGGCCGTCCTTTACAAAAGGGACGGCCGTCCAACCATTATGGATGACCGTCCATAATGAATGGACGGGCGTCCATTAAGTATGGACGCCCGTCCACAATTAATGGACGGCCGTCCATAATGAATAGATGACCGTCCATGGTTAAAAATTAATAAAATTAAATTTTTTTTACGAATTACTTTTGGACGGGCATCCATGACTTACGGACGCCCGTCCACAATAAAAGGACGGTTGTCCAAAATTTAT
The DNA here is from genome assembly GCF_008641045.1 of Pistacia vera. Lineage (NCBI taxonomy): Eukaryota > Viridiplantae > Streptophyta > Magnoliopsida > Sapindales > Anacardiaceae > Pistacia > Pistacia vera. The sequence goes on along the minus strand of NW_022195231.1, from coordinate 69,262 downwards.
GGACGGCCGTCCATAATGGAAATTCTTTTTTTTTCATATTTGGGTGAAGGACGGGCGTCCATTATTTGTGGACGCCCATCCAAAATTAATGGACGGCCGTCCATAGTGGATGGACGGCCGTCCCTAAGCTTTTACATAATTTTTTATTTTATTTTAATAGGGACGGGCATCCATATTATATGGACGGCCGTCCCTCGAATATGGACGCCCATCCATATTTGTGGACGGGCGTCCAAAATGGATGGACGGCCGTCCCTAAACTTTTACAAACTTTTTTATTTTATTTTAATAGGGACGGGCGTCCATATCATATGGACGGCCGTCCCTGGCATATGGACGCCCGTCCATATTTGATGGACGGGCGTCCATGCGAGTGAACGGCCGTCCAAATTTGATGGACGGCCGTTCACTAGAAAAAAATTATAAAGAAATGGGAGAACGCGTTCCACGTCGGCCGGTACAAAAATTCGGTGTAAAAAAATCGGTGTCCGTAGTGTTATTGAAACAAAAAAAACAATGTATTACTGAAACGCGAAAAATTGTTTTTTTAAAAATTTTTAATAACATTATGGACGGACGGCCATCCAACCATTATGGACGGCCGTCCATAAGGGTTGGACGGCCGTCCAACCTTATGGACGGCCGTCCATAATGAATGGACGGGCGTCCATTAAGTATGGACGCCCGTCCACAATTAATGGATAGCCGTCCATAATGAATGGACGACCGTCCATGGTTAAAAATTAATAAAATTAAATTTTTTTTACGAATTACTTTTGGACGGGCGTCCATGACTTACGGTCGCCCGTCCACAATAAAAGGACGGCCGTCCAAAATTAATGGACAGCCGTCCATAGTGGATGGACGGCCGTCCCTAAGCTTTTACATAATTTTTTATTTTATTTTAATAGGGACGGGCGTCCATATTATATGGACGGCCGTCCCTCGAATATGGACGCCCGTCCATATTTGTGGACGGGCATCCAAAATGGATGGACGGCCGTCCATAATGGATGGACGGCCGTCCCTAAACTTTTACAAACATTTTTATTTTATTTTAATAGGGATGGGCGTCCATATCATATGGACGGCCGTCCCTGGCATATGGACGGCCGTCCCTGGCATATGGACGCCCGTCCATATTTGATGGACGTGCGTCCATGCGAGTGAACGGCCGTCCAAATTTGATGGACGGCCGTTCACTAGAAAAAAATTATAAAGAAATGGGAGAACGCGTTCCATGTTGGCCGGTACAAAAATTCGGTGTAAAAAAATCGCTGTCCGTAGTGTTATTGATCATATTTTTGTCTGATTGGTGATGACATTGAGGCAGATGGTGCGGTGAACGACTTTTTTTCCAATTGCTTCTAGAGGTGGACCAAATGGACCCTGACCCGGCCTGGATAAAAGAGGGTTCAACCCGGATTGCCTTATAGGTGGGTCGGGTTGAACCCAACCCGTATGCAACTCTCGGGCGGGCCGGGTTGTTATATTGCAACTCGCCAACCCGACGGGTTGCTATTTAGTTTGTAATGAAAGAACCCGCCAACCCGTCGGGTTGGTTGTTACAACCAACCGCCAACCCGCCCACCGGGTTTGCCCAAAAAAAATAAAAATAAAATTATTTTTTTCAAATATCCATTTTACCCTTGAAATATAACCGTTTTATAGCAGTTGGAGGGGTCTTTTTCGTCATTTTCGTTTCCCATTTTTTTCTATAAATAGGCCCTAAACTTCCATATTTTCTCACATATCAAATTCTCTCATTTTTCTCTAATCTCTAATTCTATTGAAATCTCTCAATTATTCTCTTTGCTTATCAATTTGCTCAATTGTTCTCATTTTAATTTTATTAGTTTTTGCAATTTTCAATTCATATCTCTAAATTCCAATTCTCCTTCTTTAATTTTTGTATTTCTTCTATATCAAATTTTTTTTTTATTTTTTTTTTTTAACTACAATGGATAGATATTTCCATCCCGTCAATTCCGATGATGAAGGAAACTATTATCCTGGTCCCCCAGAATTTACTAACATAAATGCAGTACATTCAAATAGTCTTGCTCTCCCCATCTCAGAATCTGATACACCTCATAATATTCCCCCAATTCCTCCCTATGCTGCTACAGGTCTCAGTGGTTCTAGAAGTCATCCTCGTAATCATCGTCCTCGTCCAACTTCATCTCAAGCTGAAGCGGGTTCATCAACTGCTGTCGAAAGCAACGATAGACACACATCAGACGTTTGGGCGCATTTTGATAAGTTTTACGAGGCAGAAAATGGAGTTCAAGTGAAGAAAATAAGATTCAAGTATTGTGGAAATGTTTATAAAGCCGATTTAGGTAATGGTACTAGTACTTTAAAAAGGCATGCTAATAAACATATTGCTCAACATGGAAATAGAGAAACCAATCAAACTCAAATAACTAATATNGTGACTCTGCGGCATTGCTGCCTTCTGCTTTTTTAGCTTATTTTAACACCCATTGAGACCTTTTTGCGTGGGTTCCAATGGGGAAGAAGATGCCAGGTTTTGTAATGGCAGTTTTCACTAGCTCACTTATAAAGATATCTTATTCTAATGTTATCGGTGCTATTCTGGCTTCTTTCTCAACAATCTTTGATTATGTGTCTATGTGAATGAAATTTAATCTAGTTTGGGATTATACATTTCGATGAGACCGAGTTGCTTGTATACACTTCTGTCTTGCAGATCTGTCGCTATAATTAGAGGTGGGAATTTGGGCCTGGACCCAAAAACCCACCCAAAAAACCGGGCTTAGGACAGTGTCCTCGCAAGGACCGGTCCTATAAGGTTTGGTCCCAAAACCAGACCAGGCCCGTGGAGGAGGGCCCAGACCCAGGTTTAGTCCCTCCTCCAAGGCCCGGTCTCAAACCCTCCCGCCCAATTTTGTTTAAGCCTCCGGTGTATATCTAAGACCCCTTATTTTATAGATAATAAATATAAGGAGGGCTAAACTGAAATTTTATGTATTAGGAGGGCATATTAAAATTTTTCAGCCTCATAAGATCGGTTCTGACACCAGTTTTTTTGGTGGGTTTAGGGTTACAAGTTTTGCGCTTTCACATTATGAGTTTACAAGTTTTACGTTGATGTATTATTTCAATGATGTTTTACACTAAAACTCGTCCTACATATGTTTAGAGGTGGAACAAATGGGTCGGGTTAGGCGAGTTAACCCTAACCCGGCCCACATTAAAGAGGGTTCAACCCATACCGCAAATAAGGTAGGCCGGGTTGAACCCAATCCACATGCAACCCCCGGACGGGCTGGGTTGATATTTGGCAACCCGGCGACCCGCGGGTTGCTATTTTGTCCTTTTTGGAGAAAGGACCACCAACCCGCCAGGTTGACCCGGGGGTTGGCTGTTGCAACAACGGCCAACCCGCTGCGTTGACCCGAGGGTTGGCCAAAAAACAATTAAAAAAAAACACAAAATTAATTTTTTTTTCCAAATTCACCTTTTACCCTTGAAATATAGCCGTTTTATAGCAGTTGGAGGGGTCTTTTTCATCATTTTCTTTTCCCATTTTTTTCTATAAATTGGCCCTAAACTCTCATATTTTCTCACAACTCAAATTCTCTCATTCTCTCATTTTCTCTAATCTCTATTCTATAATCTCTATTGAAATCTCTCAATTATTCTCTTGATCTCTTTGTTATCAATTTGCTCTTATTTTAATTTTTATTAGTTTTTGCAATTTTCAATTCATATTCCAATTTTCCATATTCCAATTCTCCTTCTTTAATTTTTTATTTCTTCTACATTAATTTTTTTTTCAACTACAATGGATAGATATTTCTCTCCCATCAATTTCAATGATGAAGGAAACTACTATCCTAGTCCTAGTCCCGCTGAATTTACTAACATAAATGTAGGAGGAGATTCAAATAGTCCCGCTTTTCCGGTTCAAAATCTGATACACCTCAAAATATGCCTCCGATTCCTCCCTATGCTACTACACCTACAGCTCTCGGTGGTTCTAGAAGTCATCCTCGTAATCGTCGTCCTCGTCCAACTTCATCTCAAGCTGAAGTGGGTTCATCAACTACTGTTGAAAGCGACGACAGATACACATCAGACGTTTGGGCGCATTTCGATAAGTTTTACGAGGTAGAAAATTGAGTTCAAATGAAGAAAGCAAGATGCAAGTATTGTGGAAATGTTTATAAAGTTGATTCAGGTAATGGTACTAGTACTTTAAAAAGGCATGCTAATAAACATATTGCTCAACATGGAAATAGAGAAACCAATCAAACTCAAATAACTAATATGGGTACTACTTGGCGTTATAATTCTGATGTATATAGGGAACAATTAGCTTTATATATTGCTGCAACTGATCAACCTATTAATATGGCTGAAGATAAATATTTTGAAAGATTTATTAAAAATTCATTTTTTCCAGGATTTAAAAGTTATTCTAAAACTGCAACTAGAAATGATTTAATAAAATTGTTTAGAAAAATGAAATTAGAATTAAAAAATAAAATACATAGTTGTCATGTTAGTGTGGCTCTAACTGCCGATATTTGGAGTGGTAGAGCTAAACAAGATTATATTTGTGTGACTAGTCATTATTTTGATAACGAATGTAAATTAAATAAATCTTTATTAGGATTTAGATTAATGGATGTGGATCATAGTGGTCAACAAATTTATAATAAAATTGTTGAAGTTTTAGAAGATTATGATATTGTTAATAAAATGATAAGTTTAACTTTAGATAATGCAAGTACTAATACTACAGTTATAGATTTTTTTCAAAGTAATTATCCTTTTTATAACAATTTGAAGTTTTTTCACCAATGTTGTGCATGTCATATTATTAATTTAATTGTGAAAAGTGGTGTGAAAACAATTAAAGAAAATATTGATAGAATTAGGGATTGTTTAGGTTGGATGACTGGTAGTAATAAAAGAAATGCTGAATTTCAAGATGCTTGTATAAAATCAAATATGTCTCTTAGAACTTTTGCATTAGACATGCTTGTTAGATGGAATAGTACTTATTTAATGCTTGATTCATGTTCACCTTATGCTAATTTAATTAGTTATTTTATAGCAAATAATAGAGGTCATCATTATTTGGTAGAAAATGATTGGCATATAGCTAAAATATTTCATTCTTTTCTTAAATTTTTTTACCAATCCACTTTACAACTTTGTGGTGTGTATTATCCTACTAGTCCATTGGTAATACATACAATTATTAAAATTTCAGAGTTATTTATAAAAAACAAAAACAATGAAATTTTAAAGGAACCAATAAAGGCAATGGAAAAAAAAAAATTTAAAATATTGGAAACCCATTCATTTTCTTTATTGTTTAGGTGCTATATTTGATCCTAGAATTAAATTAGCAGGTTTAGAAAATGGTTTTGACAATTTAAGTGAAAATTTACAAACTGAAGCATATGCCAATCAAATAGGAGAGGTAAAAAAATATCTTGCAGAAGTATATTTCCAATATGAAAACAGGTATGGGAACCCGTAAGAGGCGAAATATCCAGGGAAGTTGCATCAGAAGAAACAAATGAAGACTTCTACTCTTGGAGTGCACTGAATAGGCCGAAGAGGACCCGAATCCGAAGCACAACCTCCTCTTCAGAAGCACCACCACCACCAACAACAACTAATATACTGTTGTCCATGCAGTCATAGAGTAATGAGCTTCAACAATATTTGGCAACCCCCGAAATGTTACCAGCAAATTCACAACAGAGAGCTAACTTTGATGTCTTAGAATATTGGAAAGTTAGAAAATGTATTTTTCTAGTATTATCAAGACTTGCCTTGGATGTTTTCGCTGTTCCTGTCTCAACCGTCTCATCCGAACAAACATTTAGTGCAAGTGGAAGAATTTTAAATGAAAGGAGGACTAAACTTTCTCCAAAAATGATTGAAGTCCTCGCATGTCTTTGAGATTTGGAACAGTCGCGCCATCAAGATCAATACGAGGTTATTGATGAAACTTTAATAGAATCATTTTAATTTTGTAATATAGATGATATGGATGAGGGAGGTCCTAGTCAACCATCCCCAAATTAGTTATTTTGTAAATTGTTACTTGTAAATCAATTATCAATTATTGCACTCTTTTTTCTTTACCAAGTTTTTGTCCCATTGGGTTTTTCTTGGTGAGGTTTTTAATGAGGTAATAATTGTTGTAATTTCTTATTTTATTTTATTTTTGATAAATGAATAAATCTAATTTTTCTTATATTACAATTTTATTGTATTAAAATTGAATTAATATTTGAAATGTTAACAAAAAAAAAATTAATTTAATTGAATTATTGATATTTGAAAAGTTAACTAAAAACAATTATATTTATTCATTTATAAATTGTTAATTATTCATTTGAAAAGTTAACTAAATAAAACAAAATAAAATAAAAAATAAAAAAAGGGGGCTAACCCAGCCCGACCCGTAGCCTAACCCGATGGGTTAGGGTTGGTGGGCCGGGCTAGGCCAGCCAATCCCCAAAAAATGGCAGGCCTAACCCGACCTGCCTTTGTTGGCGGGCGGGTTAGGACCGGCCCGCCAAAATCAGTAACCCACCACGGGTCGGGCCGAGCCGGGCGGGTTACTTTTCCAACATTACATATGTTTGAATTGATTATATTCCATATAGAATTGGTATAAACTGAACCTCAACATTTAGATTTTGGAGTTGAAACGGTTTTAAGTTGAGAAGGAAAAATAAAATTAATTTAACTAAAATGTTAAGTACAGAAAAGATAATACAGGCAACCATTTAAGCCGGTTGCAAACAAGAAATAAAAAGGGCTTTCTTTTGACTCTTTTGGTCAAATTCATTTACTACTCCAATGTGAAACTGAAGAGTGAGAAACCGCAGCACCGCTTGATTCGTTTGCTTTGTTTGTTTCGAATTTTGCTATTGCAAAAAACAAAAACACTTCTTGGGAACAGTTTTTAATTATTGGAGGTGCACGCTACCTGTTTGATAAAAAATCTCTTTGAAACTCATCGTTCTGTTTTCAACTTTTGTTTTGGAGTAAAACATGAGCTGAAATGCCAACCCTTTTCGCTTTTCTTTAATACTACTGCCTGGTTCATGGAATGAGCATTGTTATGGACTGATTACAAGTATTCGCCATGTGGGTTTATGATGGTTTAGTTGTTTTTGTTTGTGATTAAACAGTAGTGTAACTAATGGAGAATGAGAAGAGAGCTGAGCTATTGAGCTTTTTGAAAGCTGTTCCCTCTGTAGAATTCTGCTGTGTTTATGGTTCCACTTTGCATCCAAACAATAGAGACAAGGTTTCACTTTGTTTTACTTTCGCGTTCTGTTGATTTTTTTTGGTGTCGCATTCATTTTACTTTAAAAATTAGTGTTTTTTAACATATGAGTTTATGTTTATGCAGTCAGCCATGGTAGATTATATTCTTGGAGTGTCGGATCCTCTGCAATGGCATTCTCAGGTGTGATCATGTATAATATAGAGTGTTTGTTGATTAAAATTGATTTCTGTTAGGAATGTATGCTATTTGGTTTTCTAATAAATCTTAGTAGGTTCGTCGTACGACCTAGAATCTGAAAATGAATGCAGATCATTATGCTTCGTGGTTGAGGTTGCTTGGCGGGGCAAAGCTCGTGTTTCTCTCTCTCCCTATTTCTCTTTCTATCTCTCAATTCTCTGGCACACTCCTAACAGATGTTGAAATTTCATTTTCTTATACTTAGACTAAAATTTGGTTGGTTGTCTTGTCCCAGATTACACAAATTGCAGATGAAATAGGTGTAGGAGTACACTTCAACCCGTTTGTTACCTGGAATGATAAGGTACTGACTTTTCAAAAACTTAAATCTGATGAGTTAAATACAAGGACTATATGTGTGTGTGCACACTTGTGCGGAACTGGTTCCAACTTATTGTCCATGAACAAGGAGTTCTGTATTTAGGCATGAAATGCACCTCCAATCATTTTCTTGCATTTATTTCTGTAATGAATTGAAATTTTCCTGTGTTTTAATGCATGAAACAATTATGGGCAGATGTTGAAGTATGGGGTTGTTGGAATGCATGACTTTGTTCAGGACATGCTGAACTGGGAGAGATTCTATTTAAGTGGTCGTCTACAGAAACCGGTCTGCCTTCCTGACTTCCCCTTTTTATTTTTTTTTTAATAAATTTTTATCATTTCTTCTTAATTGTAATATGCATCAACATTTCTTCCTTGGGAACTAGTGTCATAATTTCAGCAAAGGGACTAGGAAATCAGACCTAGCGATCACACCTTCAAGAGATCTTCAAAGGTGGCTGAAGATCTTGTTTATTTTGTTTGTTTTCAAATTGACAGTTGTACAAGATTTTAGACATAGGTACTGTTAATCTAAAGCAAAAGTCGTTGTGCTACAGCTATCCCGTTTTTCCTTAATCATTTAGTGATCAGTCCCTAACAAATTCATCCCTGGATTTAACATCTTTCTTTTTCTATATAACCTGCTAGTTTTTCTTAATTTTCTACAATAACATCTCCATGGATAAATTGCTAGATGTCATGCCAACTAGTCAATATAAAGCCCTGAAACAATCATTGCTTGAAGCTAAGATGTTGTAGGCTGACAAGCTGCCAAGTATGATGTTACTATAATGTGCATGACTGACGAGTGTGTATGGTCCTTATGTTGCTTAGATGTCATTTGACATGTGATCATATCAATGATAGGAGATCTTATGTTTAGCTAATTATTCTTAATTCCTCTTCTCCTGAGCTGTGCTTTTCATTAGCTATCTTCTGCTTTCTTTGCACTGATTTTGGTTCTTAATCATGACCTGAGATCTGAAAATTGAGTTTGTGGTCTCATATATCAGTATTATTTACCAATCTCAGGGAGCTTGGTGTTGCTTGTGCAGGTACACATACTTGTGGATAATCTGGATATTTCAAATACAAACTCTGTTAATTTGAGGGCTGCATTGTCTGCTGCTCTTCTTCTCTTGCCCTCCAAGTTCACACAGGTTTGCTTACATGTTACTGCTCATTCATTTTAGAGTTGCTAGAGTTATGATTAGGTATTTGATTGTGCAGGAAGATCTGTTTGCCAAAATATGTAGCCTTTCATATATGGGAGATTTGCGTATGCTTTTTGCAGAGGACAAAAACAAGGTACAGCTTGATCACAGCTATATAAAATATTGAGAAAATTGATTTCTGGCTTTCAATAGCATTGATATGCATAGTTCATGGTTGACTCTCGCATGTTGTGAATTTTACGAAAGAGTCCCTCTCTTCTTCCCTCTGTTTCACTCATCAATATATTACAGTTATGTTAATAATAAGAGTTATACAAAAGTGAACAAGCATTTCTTTTGTTCCCCGAAAGTTTCTGGTTTTCATGTATAAAATTTGCCTCAGGTGAAAAAGATTGTGCAAGGACAGTTTGATTTATTCCACTCAATGTATAAGCCATTTCTTCAAGAATACGAGGCCAAAGACTTCTTGAGAGTCTCATCATCTGGAACTGACCAAGCAAATATATCACAGGTTTGTAAAATTTGAATCAATATAGCCTCATACCAAATATGACATATATATGTACAATTTAGCATAACGTCTATTTACTCTTGTTACCTAGAATCAATTCTTTATAAGGGCACTGTTATGCATCTAACTTGGTTTTTATTTTTATTTTTTTGAAATTATGATTTCTCCATTTTCAGTTCAATGTTCCATTGTTTACTACATATTTTGTTCTGGTGAAAGTAAATTATTTTTTCATGATAAATTTAAGAAAAACAGTTTTAAAAACTTCTTTTGTTAAGGAAATTGTTGTTTGAACAGCGTTGTTCTCGTCATCTTATGCTTTAAAGCGCCAAGTGCTTATATGTTTCTGTCGCTTGAATCAGGATTGTGGCTTGCCAGTCACTTGCTCCCTTGTGTCTTCTCTTCCACCAGCAATTAGAAGTCAAATGGGGATGAAGCTTGGAGAGAAGAAGAGAATAAATGAATATGGTATGAACTTCAGCTGGTATCCACAGATTAATAGCAAATATTATTTTCTGAGGCAGTGTACAAATTAAAACTGATTCTGCATCCAATTTTCTGTAAGAGAACATGTGATCGAAAATTTTCATTAGACCTTCTATACTTAATCCTGGATACTTGAATGATTACATAAAATAACATTTTGCAGGTCGAGCTATAAATGAAGTCATAATCGGTTCAAGAGAAAGAGGCAGCTAAATGCGTGCCGAAGGTTCTGCGACGAACCGTAATGGTTTCAACTGCAAGACAGGCAGTGTCTGGTCTACTTGCTGTTGGTGGCATCAATGCTACTAGATATCTTGCTAACAAAATGCAGAAAGCTTGGAAATCCTGGACATAAAACTACCCATTTCTCTTTCTCAATTTTCATGAGATTTGGTCAGGTAGATTAAAACTTTCAACATGATAATGCATTATCTTTACCACAAGCTGCCCTGCCCTGACTGTAAGTTACAAATTTTGCCTTCCCTTTCGTAGTTGGTTGTTCGTTTGTTGAGGTAATTTTGGGAGCAAGCAAGCCACTCCCTTTGTAATGAACAATATCAAAAAGAAAAAAGAAAACACCATTTAAGATACTTTTATTTTGAGATTATTCATAGTCTTTGAATGGGAACAAAAATAACCAAACAAACAGTAGCATTATCCAGTACAAACATTATTTACATGAATCCAGTCATAACATAGGGAAAAGTATATCTTCCCTTTCATGAAATTATTCAGCACACCATAAGTTTCAGAAAATAACAAATACGCCGAACATAACAATCCATGACACAAATAAAAATAAAAACATCACAATAAGCAGGAATCGGAATTGAAACGTCTTGCACTTAAGACTTTTGACAGAATCTCCAGAATGCTGCAAAATAAATAAAAATACAAGTTACACAGTAAGTAAAAATGTCAGAGCTAAGTATTAAATTGTTATCAAGAAAATTCTTAGTAAAATTATATTCCGCAAACGGGTTTCAAAAATCCAAATATCTTTCTTTAAAAATCTTCCTATAGGATACCTGAAAACTGACTGGTATAATAGGCATAATCAGATCTTGTTGACATTTAACATCAAATACGGATCATGAAATAAAAGATATAAATTGGAATAGGAGATATTGGATTAAGAAAACTTATAGGAAGGATTTATACATTAAATATCATAATAAATTATCACACTTCACTGATCCATGTAGTATAGTTTACACAGTTTGAATTAAAAAGGTAGCAGAAACAATGCACATGGAATTGGACACTACAACAACAAAGCATGAATCCCAAAATTATAAAAATATATTTATAGCTTGTAGTGGATGCCAAGAATACAGCATATCCTTGAATTCGGTAATGCTTATAAGCTATTGGGAAATAGAAATAAATCAATTTTTTCTTGGAGGGTATGTTCCATCAATAACATTATAAGCTAGCTCATATATATAAACAAATTTACCAGGCTTTATAACAATGAAAATAAGAGAGATTTTTTCACATAACTGATCACTCATTGTCCCCGGATGGTGAAGGAACTGCAGGGTCAAGAATTAGAAATAAATTAATTTTTTCTTGAAGGGTATTCCAACAATAACATTATAAGCTAGCTTATATAAACCATTTACCAGACGTTATAAAAATGAAAATAAGAGAGAGTTTTACACTTACCTGATCTCGATGATGAAGCAACTGCAGGGTCAAGATGAATATTCTGGACATGCTTAATGTCTAACCGATTCCTTCTGCAGCTTTCACTCAGGGTAGGAGATTTTTGTATCTTCAATTCTTTAAGGGCAGTGAGTTTCTCCATCCCGCGTGGCAGAGATGACAATTCTGAGCAACTTACAATCTCAAGTTTTTGAAGTGATGTGAGATCTGTAAGCCATGGTGGCAGTGTTGTGAGACTGGGACATGAATCAATCCGCATGTACTCTAAAGTGTTGGCAGAATGTTGAAGAATCAATTGGGGTAAATCTACTGTTTTTTGTAGTTCATAAATCATGAATACTTTAAGGTTCAGGCGGCGGTCTTCTTCTTGCAAGTCCATCTTCAGATTAAGTCTGCAACAACTGTGTATCACAAGCTTCTCCAATCTCTCTAGATATGTTATATCGTCTGGCAACGACTCCAAACTATCGCAACCTTGCAAAATCAATGTTAGGAGGTTGGTGAGACTTTGCATCTTTCCAGACAAACTTCGAAGATGGTAACAGTTATACAAGTGCAGATATCGGAGAGAGGGCAAATATTCAAGTTCATTTCTCAGTAGACTCGCATATGTGGTTATTTCCAAATATCTGAGGTTGATCAGTTTTCACATATTTTCAGGAAACTTCTTAAGTCTTGAACAACCAAGAAGTATTAAGGTTTGCAAACTCTTAAGTTTAAAAATTGCCTCCGAGAGTTCCACCATAATTAAATTCCAAGATAAGTCAAGATATCTCAATTGTTCCAATGACCCGATAGAATCCGGTAGCACTTCAAATTGTAAACCACTTAAGCATAATAGGCGGATCTGCTTAAACTTCGATGTCCATCTATTAAAGAAGGATTGAGTAACAAGCTGAAACGGAGAACTTTTCATGATGATTGCCAACAAGTACGGTGCAATATATGGAAATTCTCTATCACCATCTTCAATACCATGAAATGACAAATGTTGAGCCTGTATGGCAATCATTTTGTGCCTCTTGTAGCACAAAATCATAGATGAAATCATGCAATTTAAAAGTAAAATAATAACCATGATTTGCCACATCTTGAAAGAAATTCGTAAGAAATAATTCATTCAAATATGCCTCCCCGATATCTTCCAACTCTTTGTTATTATCACCAAATTGAAGAAAATCTTGCGCAATCCAATAATGGATCAGATAATGACTGTTAAAACAAAAACCCTTTGGAAATAAGGAACAATGCTTCAAGCAAATTTGCAAACGAGATGGCAAACTCGTATAGCTTAATTTCAACATGGGTATGATGTTATTTCTCTCTTGGATTTCCCTCCAGAAGTCATTATGTTCAATTAGCAACCAATTACCAGGATCTGTGTTCTGACATAGTGTTCCTAAAATTTTCACTACTAAAGGAATGCCATCACATTTGTCCACAATTTTAATGAGGTCTTGATGTTCACTGTTTGCTTTTTCCACAATTTTAATGAGGTCTTGATGTTCATTTTTTGCTGGATCTCCAAATGCATATTTCACAAACAACGACATACTATCCTTATGGGAAAGACCTCCTAAAACATGACTGTCAATGGCGCCTATATCGTTTGCAATTAGATTACTATGGGTAGTAACCAAAATTTTACATTCATCGGCTTCCTCCAGTACTTTCATTAACCTTAAAAAATTGTCATTATTCATATTCAACACGTTGTCTAAAACAAGCAAAATTTTCTTTCCAAGCAATGCTTTTTGCAAGAGGGATACCAACTTATCCCCCAATATTATTAAGTTATCAGGATTTTGATTGGCTGCAAAACCATAAATTCGTTGCATCAAGATATTTATATCAGGGTCCGCAGGTACACATATCCACATTTTGAGATCAAAGTGATCATCTATCCTTTTGTCATTATACACCAGTTTGGCTAGAGTGGTTTTTCCTATACCTGCCTTCCCAACTATAGCAGTTACAGATAAATGAAGATGGCTTGTTTTCAGCAAAGAATTTATAACCTTTTCCTTATCAACGTCTCTATCGAAAACTTAGGAAGTATCCACGAAGGTGTCACTTACTACCCAGTCCCTCGGATAAACACGCCTAATGTCATGCGCAACCAGATTAAAGACATCCTGCAAAGTATCTCTCATTGCATCTAACCTTTTGCTAATCCCCTTGATCTTACAATAATATATGAAGCTCAAAATGAATTTGCATACCTGGGGTCTGTCACTTGCCAATTTATGCAACATATCCGCAGCAGTATTCAACATCTTTGAAACGTCTGTCACTCTAGTCTGTGCTAGCTGTGTCTCAGCTACATGTATACCCTGTGCTTGCTCTAGCTCTGCCCTGGCAGCCTGGAGTTTGCACGCCGCTTCTTTGAGCTTCATTATTTTTGTTGAAAGAATCCATAAAACCATGTTTTTGGTGAATTAAGGTTCGTTTCCAAAACATTTTTGTTGAAGAGTTTCAGTCTCGGTGAACAGAGGGAAATTTGGGGAAAAATTACTTTATTGATTCATTTTGTATCGTTACTGTACAAATGCTTTATATTACATTAAGATAAATTAACTCAACTAACTAGTTAACTAACTCAGGTTGTAACTAACTCAAGTAACCAACTAACTAATTGAACTGAAACTAAACTGATATAGTAACTGAACTGATACAGTTACAACAACTATTTAACACCCCCTCTTAAGTTGGAGGGTGGTAGAGATCAAAAACCCCCAACTTGTGTAATAACTTAGAATGAATGTGACCTCCAAGTGCTTTAGTCAATAAGTCAGCTGGTTGCTCTGCAGTAGGAATATAGGCAGTTTGTTTGAGACCAAGTTTGAGCTGATCTCTGACCATATGGCAGTCAAGATTAATGTGTTTTGTCCTATCATGAAACATGGGATTAGAACCTATATGGTTTGCAGCTTGATTATCATAATGTAGGAGAATAGGCAATAGTTGAGACTTTGAAACATAAAGTTTTGTGAGGAGTTGTACCAGCCAAAGAAGCTCACACACAATATATGGTCTTTTACCTTTATATTTTTGGCCTAGATTCTGATGCTTACTGTTGTTCTGAGCATAAAGTGTAGTTGTGACCTTTGAATTAACATTCATGCCAGCAAGAATTCTCTGGCTTTCATCCTGATGTACTACATAATAGGCTTGTTTAACACTTGGCAATGGGTTCATCAACAAGATTTGACTCCTAACCATAGAATATGAGTCAGTCAATCCCATCAGAAATTGTAACAATTTCTTTTGATTCAGGTGTTCAAGGAATGCTTTTGCTGATACACTATCTGGAGCAAGTAGACTTACTAACGAATCTAACTCATCCCACAGAGACTTCAGTTGGTTGTAATACACTGCTACAGTGTTTGTTCCCTGTATAAAATTAGCAATTTCTCCATGGATACCAAAAATCCTAGTCCCATTGACTTTATGGAATTGTTCCTTTAAATCTTGCCAAACTTGGTAAGCATCAGTAGAATATACAATTCCGTTAAAAAATTCTTTTGATATTGAATTAAAGATCCAGGACAACACTAAGGAATTGCATCTTTCCCATTGTGGCACTAACTGAGTATGAATTGATGATTTTGTGCATGTTCCATTAACGAAACCTAATTTATTCTTTGCACATAGAGAAAGAGTCATAGCTCTACTTCATAATCCATAGTTTTCTGTTCCTACAAGCTGTTCAGAAACAAGAACAGTACCTAGTGTATCAGAAGGATGAACATAGAGAGGAGAGTTTGAATCGGTTGAAGGAACAACTGATTCTTTAGTGGAGGATGTCATTATCGACGTTGAATTCTTAGCAAATCAAGCTAGAATGAAGAAACTGAGAAATTTTAAGCTCTATCGAGCTTAGCAAAGATCAAATTGGAAGCTTGATTCAGTTGATTTTCAAGTTAGATTGCGGCAAATTGAAGCTCTAATACCATGTTGAAGAGTTTCAGTCTCGTTGAACAGAGGGAAATTTGGAGAAAAATTGCTTTATTGATTCACTTTGTATCGTTATTATACAAATGCTTTATATTACCTTAAGATAAATTAACTCAACTAACTAGTTAACTAACTCAGGTTGTAACTAACTCAAGTAACCAACTAACTAATTGAACTGAAACTAAACTGTATCAATTAACTGAATTGATATAGTTACAACAACTATTTAACCTATTTGTTGCAATACTAGACGGTAGCGAGTCTGCCATGTTCTTTGACTGGAAGGAAGAAAAACTCACAAGGGCCGTTTGGTAAGGGGTTGATGTGGGATTATTGGATTATGTCATCTTATATTACTTGATTATCCCATTTGATTGTCAAGTAATATAAGATTCTGATAATCTTTAATAATATTAGAGGTAATATGATTATCTCTATTTTCTTAGATATTATAAGATTATCAGGTAATCTTTTTTTTTGTTACAGTTTTGTCTCTTATTAATAAAATTTCAGGACAATAATGCCCTTATTTTTAAATTTGTTTACATAAATGTTGTTTTTACTATTTCACCCCAATTATTTAACTTTTTGGACAAAATTACCCTTGAATTCAAAACAAATTGCAGCCCACCTAAGCGACCACCCCCCACCCACCTACGGCCGGCAACCACTGCCGCGGCTAGCCGCCGTCTTCGGAAAGGCGCACGGAAGGCCAAAAATGGCCGTCGTGCACCGATTTGGCCATTTCCGGCCAGATCATGATAGATCTGGTCGTTGACGGCCAGATTGATGGCCGTTACGTCTGTAGTCGTTAACGGCGAGATCTCTGGCCAGAAATGGCCATACGGAGCACGAATGTCATTTCTTGCCTTCCGTGCACCATTAGATTGCCGATTGCCGATTGCCGACGGTCAGCAGTGGCTGGGTTGTGGGGATGCTTTATTGATTTTCTAAACTTTTATTATGGAGTTGTTTTTGCTAAGTTTTTAAATGCAGGGGTTATAATAATCAATATTAAAAATAATATAATAATAATATTTAATTAGAGGATAATTCAGTAATTTAAATAATATACCTACTAATTTATTCTTCTCAATCAAATATATTAATAAAATATACCCACTAATTTATTCTAACTAATCAAACATATTTTCTTAAATATTCATAACAATTTTTAAAATAATCTAATTTTTTAATAATTTAATATTCCCAGTGATCTAACCTTTCTTAAACCAATCACACCCGTAATGGTTAGCAAATGTATCAATCTTTTTTTAATATAAAGCAAGTTAGAAAACATTTGTAAATATTAATATTACACTTACAATCTCACAAATTCTCTCTTATAATTCTTACATGACAGTTCCCAATTTTTTGTTGATGAATTTTCTAAAATTTAAAATTTATCAACAAAAAATTAGAAACTACCATATAGGATCATAAGAAAAAATTTGTGAGATCGGACTGCCAACTAATCTTTATTGCATAGGTAAACTACGGGAAACATTTATATGATGGGCATGTGACATTATTTTTGTTCTTACCAGAAAAATTCTTTCAATAATCAATATATCCCGGTCAAGTCAGCGTATATCAAAACTTGAGGCTCCAGTTTTTCATCCACTTGATTAAGTTTTGCCTATGGTTTTTTTTTTTTAATTATTATTCTTTTTCCAAAAACATAAAAATAAATGGGGCACCAGCAGGACTTGAGCGTTTGAGTTTCTTCTTATCCCTGCTGGCCAATTCCATCTTATTCAATATTTTTGTAAAATGGGATTTCAACATGTCCGATATCCGATTGTATCATAGATAAGTGTAGATATATATATATTAATTATATATATATAAATATATATATCTATATATATATATATTTATATAGTATATATTGGTTCATGTTTGATAAACATTTTTGGGGAATTGTATCCAAAATATTGCTTCATATTTAAGTATTTTTTAATCATCACAAAAATTATTCAAATTATTGGGGTTGAGTCAAATAATATTTTTAAAATTAAAGGAATTTGTAATATTTTTAAAACCATGTAAGATGATTATGATATTCTAGTAAATTTTTGGATGTCTAGGTGATATTTATGCTATTGTGAAATTTGAGCATGGAGAATCATCATCATCTCTATGCTCAAATTTCACAATAGCATAAATATCACAAATACCACATGGCAATTCATAGTTAATTAGTTCATAAATAAGTTTCACTTGCCAACAATAAGTTATGTCTGATCAAATGTAAGCTAACTAATTACGAATTACTACATCGGATTTGTGAAAGAAAGTTAGTAAAAATAGTTTGTCAGCCTATCTTTATTATTGCATAAATATTTCAATTGTGAAGCATCTTTTTTCTTTTTTTTTTTTTTATGGAAAGAAAGAAAATTTAATCATCTTTTTCCTTAAAGGGGACAAGATGACGGTACTCTAGAGATTAGCGTGTGAAAAAAACAAAGGATAAAGTTGTGGTTGATAATTGTTGGTCACAAAAAGATCAATTTTTTTTTTTTTTTGTGGTAACTGGTCAGTTTACGTACACTTTAACTAATCTCTGGGATTTATTGAACATCCTTCCAAGTATAAAAGACCAAATAAACCACAACGTTATTGTGTTATATGGCTCTAAGATTTGGGGCCAGAAACTTGAGGAAGCAAACTTCTTTAACCGCCAGATCAACTTCTTAAAGTTGTAAAACATTTATCTCATGGATATATTAAAAAGTATATTTTTTTAATCTTTTTTTCTAAATAAAATGAATCTAAATTATTGAAATCTTTACCTATTTGTGATCTTCACATATATTTAAAGATACAATTAAAAAAAGCCCATAATTTTTTGGTGTCTAAGTGATATTTGCAATTGTGAAATTCTAGAATGGGAGTCGTTATCTTTATCCTCGAATTTCGCAGTTGCATAAATATCACAACTGCATAAATTTCCCAATTACGGAGCATTATTATTATTATTATTATTATTATTATTTTTTTTTTTTTTTTTTTTTTTTGGAAAGAAAGAAAATTTAGCTGTCTTTTTCCTAAGATGGGACAAGATAGCAGATTATTATTATTATCTTCTTTTTTGTTTTTTTTTTTTTGTTTTTTTGTTTTTTTTTTTTTGGGAAAGAAAGAAAATTTAGCTCTCTGTTTCCTAAGATGGGACAAAATAGCAGATTCTATTGAGATTAGCATGCCAAAAAAACAAAAGATAAAGTTGTGGTTGATAGACGCTGGTCATAAAAGATAAAACATTTATCTTATGATATATTAAAAAGTACATGTTTTTTTTATATTTTTCTTTTTTTAAAATAAAAATGAATCTAAATAATTGATGTTGATGCGTGATTTTTACACCAACGAAACACACGTGTGAAATACTAAGCTGGCCCAGAAGACACACGTGAATATAAGGAAATATGAGAGTAAATACAAATGGGAACAACTTTTAAGTGGTTCGAATGCTAAGGAAGCAAGTCCTACATCCACTGTTATTTTATTAATGATAGGAGTTAGGTCGCATTAGCTGACTGCTTTACAAATGATAGTACAAGCGAGTGAATGCTATAAATTATAGAGAGAGATTAGCTAATCAAGAGTAAAAATGAGCGAATCCCTTGAATGAGAGAGAAGCTCTCAATTTATAGTGGGATGCATTGAGCTAATGATTACTGAATCTGTGAGTTGGTGGGATTATCCGTGCAAATCCTTCTTTATGTCACATTGCCCACCTTCTAGAGTGATTTGTGCGATTTGGCACAGGGATTGGACACGTAGGATCACAACAGCTTCTAGCTGGTCTGGCGCACACCCACTATTCTGACAGAAGCAGGCTGCGGGTGTACCCATGTTCTGACTTTTGCACACTGACGGGGCCTTACGTCAGCCCTATATTTTTCAGGCATAACAGAAGTCCCCTAGTTTTTAAGGTTTGAGGATCGAACCTTGGAAACTATTAGTCATGTCGCGATTGGATGATTTCTGGAAATTTTGGCGATTCCGACCTGTTTGAAAGTAGGTCGAGGTAGCATTTTTTGCGAACACGACCTCGCATGGTCATTGTTTGCAGAGGATGAGCGACCTGCTGGAACTTCTCAAGATCAACCTTCAGAGGACGTACCAATCCGACTTGCGAAGGCTTCCCAGCCATCGGCTGTTCGCCCGAGGCTAAAGACAACGTCTCAGCGAGCAAAGAAGAGAAGGCAGATTCAGGTTGAAGAGTCAGGGACCGAATCTTAGGGCGATCAACCTAGGAGGTCGTAGCCAGATGTCGGGAGAAGGTCGGGTAAGGAACCAACGGGCGACACGACCCCTACAGAAGGCGCGAAGAAGGAAACTCTAGTGCTAGACTCGCTGGGGAACCTGCCAGAGTACCTGCAGCCGATGATCTACACTTTACTAGAGTGCGGACTCTCGGAATCATTCGAGTAGTTCGTAGGTTCCAGCGACGTGGACCTGATGTGCACATCGCTATAGCACTTGAGCAAGGTAAATGAACTGTCCTCGGCGAGGACTTCCTTTAGTTTATCAATAAACTAACTTGCTATTTTTCTTGTTTGCAGGCCTTGCTTTCCATGCAACTGTCCCTGGAGAAGGTTCGGCTGGGAGTTGCAAAGGGGGAGGTCACACTGAAGGAAGAGAACGCACGGCTTAAGCGGGACCTGGAAGCCGCCGAAGCAGAAAGAGAGCTATCAAAGGAATCGACGAACCAGTATCTTGGTGAAAGGAACGCGGCCCTTCGCACAGTGGATTTCCAAAAGGCCGAGCTGGAGAGGCAGGGTGAGGAGATGAACGAGCTCCAAAGGACGGTGGCTCGCCTCACTCTGGAGGCCAAGGAGAAAGATCAGGAGCTCAAGGCGACCTTCCAGCAGGCTTCATGAGCAGAGCAGGAGAGGGAGGCTTCCGAGAAGATAAGGCAGGCTCTCGAGGCCGAACTCCAAACGAGTCAGGGGAAAGTTACTTTGCTAACCCAAGAGATGCAGAGCCAAGCAGAGGAGGTCGAAGCAAAAGCTGCCGAATGGGTGATTCAATCCATCAATGCCTTGCGACCAAAGAATCCGCAGCTTGACATATCCGACCTCTCGGAGGACTGGCGGGAAACTCTCATGTCCATGGTGCGACAGGATGATGAAGCGGCGGCTGCCCAAAAATCAGATCAGACAGAGGGTTCGAGACATGCCTCGGAGAAGCCCCCAGTTGACCAGGCTTAGGAGGATGAGGTCGGTCCTCCAAGAGTCAGATTAAGGCTAACAGTCCTACCATTTTGCCTGCTGTACTCTTTGCATTAATGAAATACATTTTGCTTTTACAATTTCTGTTCGCTTTACATGAGTTTACATTCTATCCACAATATTGGAACAAGTCTATGCGAACATGGTAACACATTTATACGAACAAGATTACATGCGAAGACTGTTACAAGCGAACAGAATAATACTTTACAAGGAAATAATTTACAAAGATCAAAAATTAATTTACAAGGAAAACTGAGTTCGGAATTACTGATAGTAAGGTCGAAGATGCTCAGCATTCCAAGCTCGAGGTACTTTGGAACCATTCAGCCTTTTGAGATGATAAGTCCCTGGTCTTATCACTTTGACGATGCAATATGTACCCTCCCAGTTTGGCCCTAGAACTCCCGCACTTGGTTCCCTAGTACCGAGAAGAACTTCCTTCAAAACAAGGTCGCCGACCTAGAAGTCTCTTCGTCCGACCTTAGAATCGAAGAACCTCTTCACGCGTTGCTGGTAGGCTGCTATCCTTAGTGAAGCCTTGCTGCGATGTTCTTCAATAAGGTATAGACTTGCTCACATAAGTTCTTCATTGTCGGCTTCATTGTACAAGTCCCTCCATAGCGAACCAGTTCCTACCTCCACATGGATTATTGCTTCGCAACCGTATACTAGCGAAAAAGGGGTTTCTGAGGTAGAGGTTCTCAGAGTTGTCCTGTACGCCCATAAGACTTCGGGGAGGTCGTCGGCCCAATTCCCTTTGGCTGCGCCAAGTTTGGCCTTTGGAGTGTGCTTGATGGTTTTGTTGACAGCTTCAACTTGACCATTTGCTTGTGGTCTTGCGACTGAGGCGAATTTTTTATGGATGCCCAGCTTGTCGCAAAACTGCTTGAACTCCTCGTTGTCGAACTGTTTTCTATTATCTGAGATGAGGGTATGAGGAATTTCGTAGCGGCACACAATATTCTTGAAAACGAAGTCTTTGAGCTTTCTGGTCGTGATCGCGGCTAGCGGTTCGGCTTCCACCCATTTGGTGAAGTAATCTATCGCAACCACGACATATTTGACTCCCCCTTTGCCGACTGGCATGGGACCGATGAGATTGATTCTCCACATGGAAAATGGCTAGGGGCTAGTCATTGTTATCAGTTCGTGAGAAGGAGCTCGCGGTATGTTTGCAAACCGTTGACACTTGTCACACCTCTTGACAAAGTTGTAGGTGTCTTCTTGGATTCGGGGCCAATAGTACCCTTGATGAACAACCTTGTTCGCAAGAGATCGTGCGGCGTTGTGATTACCGCAGATCCCTTCATGTATCTCCCTTATGATGTAATCTGCTTCTTCGCTGGTTACACATCAGAGGAGAGGGGTGCTAAACCCTCGCCTGTATAGTTGGTCCCCGATAAGAGTGTAACGAGCAGATCTTGTTCGCAGAACCCTTGCCTCGACCTTGTCGTTAGGCAAGGTCCAATCCTTGAGGTATTGAAAAATGGGAGTCATCCAGGAATCCGATTCTGTTACATTCACGACTTGTTCAATCGGGCTGATACTTGGGGGCCTTGATGAATTAAACAGGAATGCTATCCGGTGCTTCCGAGTCCAACGATGAGGCTATCCTTGCCAAGGCGTCTGCCACAGAGTTGCTATCTATGGGAATCTAGGTGATCGCGAAGTGCTTGAATGACTCGAGTGCGGCCTTAGCTTCCTTCAGATAGTGGATCATATTTTTTTCCTTGGCTTGATACTTTCCTAAGATCTGGTTGACGACCAGCATGGAGTCGTTGTAGATGCTGATCAGGGTTGCACCCATTTCTCTGACCAACCGCAATCCAGCGAGCAGAGCTTCATACTCGGCCTCATTGTTGGTTGCCTTAAATCCGAACCGAAGAATATCGTGAACGCGAGCCCCTTCGGGACTCAAAAGGAGAAGACCTGCATCAGCCCTCTTTTTGTTCGATGATCCCTCGACGTAGAGGCTCCAAGTCGATAGATTCTGAGCAGTTTCCTAGATGGCTTCGCTGGGCTATTGCTCCGGCTCACTTGGAAGATAGGAGAATTCTGAAATGAAGTCAGCAACAGCTTGCCCTTTGATAGTCGATCTTGGCTTGTACTTCATATCGAACTGACTTAATTCCATGGCCCATTTAAGCAATTTACCCGATGCCTCTGGCTTCTAGAGGACCTGCCTAAGCGGGTAATTAGTCATTACATGAATTGTATAGGCGTGGAAGTAAGATCGCAGTTTCTGGAAGCGATCAACAGGGCATAGGCTAATCGTTCCATTTTCGGATACTACATTTCGACATCCAACAGACGCTTGCTCGCATAGTATACTGGCCATTGGACCTTTTCCTCTTCCTGAACTAAGGCTGCACTGACCACGAACTGAGAAACAGATAGGTACAGGAGTAAGATCTCTTGCAGAAGACGTTTGAACAGGAGAGGTGGCTTCCCGAGGTGCTCTTTAATACTTTGGAATGCCTGTTCGCACTCGGGAGTCCACTCGAACTTCTTATTGGCCTTCAGAACATTGAAGAATGGCAAACAGCGATCTGTTAGCCTCGATATGAAGCGACTCAGTGCCGCTATTCGCCAATTTAGACTTATGACCTGTTTTTTGCTGGTCGGGCTTTCCAAATCGAGGAGAGCTTGGATTTTCTTGGGGTTGATCTCTATTCCCTGCTGGTTAACCATGTATCCTAGGAATTTTCCTGAGGATACTCCGAACGAACACTTGAGAGGATTCAACTTCATTCTGTATAGTCAGAGGATATCAAACATCTCAGCGAGATGCGCTATGTGATCTGAAGCGACATGGGATTTGACCAGCATGTCATCTACATAGACCTCCATCGACTTACTGATCTGGTCTGAGAACATCCGATTAACCAATCGCTGGTAGGTCGCGCTAACGTTCTTGAGGCTGAACGACATAACTCTGTAGCAGTACAATCCCCAATCTGTAATAAATGATGTATGCTCTTCGTTTGACGTGTACATCAGAATATGATTATATCCCGAGTACGTGTCCATGAAACTTAGCAGCTCGTGCCCCGAGGTGGCATCCACGAGCTGGTCGATTCTAGGTAAGGGGAAGCTATCTTTAGGGCAGACTTTGTTGAGGTCGCTGAAGTCGACACAGGTTCGCCATTTACCATTGGGCTTCTTTACCAAAACCGGGTTGGCAACCCAGGTCGGGTAGAGTGCTTCTCGGATGGACTCGTTTCGGAGGAGGTTATCCACCTCTAGCTTTAAGGAGGCATATCGTTTCGGATCCATCACTTTTCTTTTTTGGCGCACTGGCTTTGCTTCGCTATCGATGTTCAGCGCATGGCAAATGATATCAAGGCTGATCCCGATCATATCTGCGTGCAACCAGGCAAACACATCGATATTTTCCTTGAGGAAGCTGATCAGCTCGGAGGCAAGCTGGGGGTTAAGATTGCTCTCAATCCTTAGGACTCGGCTCGGATCCTTTTGGTCGACCAATACTTCGGACAAATCCTCAACTGACCCACTGGAAGGGCTTTCCTAAATTCGAGGATCCATATTATCCTCGGCTAGACCAAGCTGTGGCTCGATCCGACTGATCGCCATGGCCTGTCGGGGAATACCATGCGAGATGCCATTCCCTTTGCACGCCATCTGCACTGCTTTTATGTAACAGTCGCGAGATGCACTCTGAGATCTGCTAACTTCCCCTATCCCCATCGGGGTGGGGAACTTCATCTTGAGATGGTATATTGAAGTGACTGCCTTGAAGTTTCTTGGTAGAGGTCGCCCCAGGATTCCATTGAAGGCAGATGGGCAATCCATGACCAAGAATTCAGTAACCTTAGTCACTTCGTCATAGTCACCCAGCGTGACTGAAAGTTAGATTGTTCCTTTGGGGATCAGGTGGTCCCTTGTAAAACCATAAAGAGGGATCGAGGCGAGCTTCAGGTCGGCCTCGTCCAAGTTCATTCTTTAGAAAGTGGTCTAGAACAGGATGTTCACAGCACTTCCATTGTCCACTAGCATTCTGCAGACGTTATGGTGCCCTATGAGGGGCGTGATCACAAGTGCATCGTCGTGGGGATGATGCAAATGGGCTGCATCCTTTTCAGAGAAGGTAATTGGCTCCTCCTTCCAAACCTTTTGTGGTCGCTGCGACGTGTTCATCACACTGATTGGGTCGTGATGAGCTGCGCGAGCATATCTTTCCTGGGCACCTCGCGATCCAAAGATCATGATGACACTGTAGTATCTTGTGTGATCACGACGCTTCTTTCCTTGCTCCCTTTGACTTTTCTCTTGTGGGGGAGCTGAGTCGTCAATATACTCCTTGAAATGCCCCTTCTTGATGAGCTCTTCGATTACTTGTTTTAGAGCTCGACACTCATTTGTGTGATGCCCATTATCCCGATGGAAGCAACAGTATTTTTTATTATTTCTGGCTGACGTGGGAGTTTTCATGGGCTCGGGCTCTCCGAGCAGGTTGGCTTCCTCGGATTGATCAAGAATAGCCGATACAGATGCATTCAGAGGTGTATATTGGTCTTTGTCGCGATCGCGATGAGGGACAGAAGCATAAGACTTTTGGACTTGTAGCGAGGTTTCTTTCCTTTTCGCTGATCGTCAGCGGCCCCTTTGCGATCAACTCTTCTACTTTCCCCCCGACCAGACATACTGCCTAAAGCACAGGGGTCGCGACGGCGGAGTGCCGCCAATGAATTTTCTATCCGGAGGTACTTCTCCGCAAGGTTATAGAATCGGGTGAGGGAAACATCGTCCTCAGCCTATAATTCCTTCAACAGGTCGGTTTGTGGACAAACTCCTACTATAATGAGAGTCCGAACAGACTTTTCGGGAGTATGAGCCACCTTGTTGAGTTCTCTATGGAAACAGTTGATGTAGGAATGGAGGGATTCATCCTTTTCTTGCCTTATATTGCTGAGGTAGCTCAAAGGCATCGAGAACTTTCAATTTGCTTGAAAATGCCTTAGGAACGTTGCGCTCATCTGAGGCCACGAACTGATTGATTCCGCTAGGAGCGACCTGAACCACCGTTTGGCATGAGAGGTCAAAGTCACTGCCAAACAACGACATTTTGCTAGATCTGAGACATGGTGAAGCTCAATCAGGTCGTTAAATTCATATAAATGATCTTGCGGGTCAGAATTTCCATCAAACGCCCGCATGTCGGGCATCCTAAATCTTGATGGGAGTGGATCGGCTAGCACTTCGGGAGAGAAGGGGGAAGCAGATGCGACCTGCCCTTGTTCATTTTGCTGAGCTCTCAGTCGGTCTAGAGCTCACTGCAGCTCCTCAATTTGTGGCAATGAAGCCATTTGGGGATTGCTTTCACCCATGTGAGTTTGACCCCCGCAATTACGGTTGAGGAAAGTCCGGAGGTCGGGTTCCACTTCGCCTCAGTCGATGATTCCGGCCACTCTCAACACACGCTGGCTAGACTGTGTGATGGCAATGAATGGTACGGGGTATTTTCACGACCTTCGCGGTGGTAAGAACCACCCCGCGAAGTGTAGGACCCTTTCGCACGATGACGATCAGGATCGTTTTGCTGGTGGTGATAAGAATGGCCCCGCCCAGTACTTTTATGGGGGTGTACCTGCGAGGTGGCATGGGACAACTCGGGTTGCGTCCTTTCACCGAGTCTTAATGAGACTGGTATTCTGCTTAGGACGCGGTCGGTGTTCGCTGGCCCTTTGGAGCCCATGGGCCCCTTTTTTGCCACTTGCTTATCCTTTCATCTACGCGCTGCAGTGCTCGCGGCACGGGCTATTTCCCTTTGCCGAGCTTTCGCGCGACCTGTAGGCTTTTTTGGCGGTTGCATCGCCCCAGCTGATTTGGATGGCATGCCTTGGTCCAAACGATCTAACATTCGGTTGACCATCTGGAGAGTATTGTCGAACCTCTCTATGTAGCTTCTAATGACAGGGTCAAGCTGTGAACTTGATGGGATATCCCCTACAGCATTTTGCGGGACTGAAGGTATTTTGGAAGAGGTGTCCCCTTGGACTTGGGGGAGCCCCTCAGCACCCTGGTTGGTTTGCTCAGGTTTAGGTTGGCAGGCCATTTGCTGTTGTAGGACTAGTAAGTTAGAGATTCTCCTGATGAAGGATGAACACTAAATCAGACCCTCCTTTTAGCGCCAAACTGTTGATGCATGATTTTTACACCAACAAAACACAAGTGTGAAATGCTAAGCTGGCCCAGAAGACACACGTGAATATAAGGAAATATGAAAGTAAATACAAATGGGAACAGCTTTTAAGGTGGTTCGGATGCTAAGGAAGCAAGTCCTACGTCCACTGTTATTTTATTAATAATAGGGGTCAGGTCGCATTAGCTGACCAATTTACAAATGATAGTACAAGTGAGTGAATGCTATAAATTATAGAGAGAGATTAGCTAATCAAGAGTAATAATGAGCGAATCCCTTGAATGAGAGAGGAGCTCTCAATTTATAGTGGGATGCATTGAGCTAATGATTACTGAATCTGTGAGTTGGTGAGATTATCCGTGCAAATCCTTCTTTATGTCACATTGCCCACCTTCTAGAGTGGTTTGCGCGATTTGGCGCAGGGATTGGACACGTGGGATCACAACAGCTTCTGGCTGGTCTAGCGCGCACCCACTATTCTGACAAAAGCAGGCTGCGGGTGTACCCATGTTTTGACTTTTGCACGCTGACGGGGCCTTACGTCAGCCCTATATTTTTCATGCATAACAATTGAAATCTTTATCTATTTGTGATCTTCACATATATTTAATGATACAATTCAAAAAAGCTCGTAATTTTATAGTAGAATAAAAATTTAGTCAAGAGTGCCAATTAATAATCCTTATAATCGTTGATAAAAGAATGTTAATATATGTTGCACATGGGTGGCTAATGAGAAGTGCAATAGGACTTCGAATTTAATCACCACTTCTTTCTTCCACCATTGGAGGTATACATGGATGTGGTTTTTGAAAGGGTTTTTAGTTCTTGCTGCACTGGATTTGGAAAATTTTGAAATTGACCTATATGTTGAGTTTTACATCAACATCCGTTTGTTATTATTATTACTTTCTTATGAAGTAACATTATCCAGTATAATTTTGCGCACCTCTTGAAGGTGTGATTACAATAAACCCTTAAAAGTTTCAGTGTAACGAATCAAACACTAGCTAGCTCCTAAAATTGGACCATAGCATCTCTTTGATAAGGAAATTTTCTTTATGGTTTTCTTTTCTAAAAGGTTACAGAAAAGGAAAGGAAATTTAGCCCTCTTTTTCCTCAGAGGGGACAACCAAATTCTCTTTATTGACAAAAGAGATTAGCTTGTGGAAAAAAAAGGGGATAAAGTTGTGTTTTGTGGACGCTGATAATGAGAGCCATTACAGAAAGATAAAATATTAAAAAATATATATATACTATATATAAAATCTTCATCAATTCGTGATCTTATCATGTATCTTAAAGGTATAATTCAAGACAGCTCATAGTTATAATAAAATGAAAAATTAGTGAGGAGTACCGATTATTATCCTTATAATCGTTGATAAAAGAATGTTAATATATATATATGTTGCAAAAGGCTGGCTAATGAGAAGTGCAATAGGACTTCAAATTTAATCACCACTTCTATCTTTCATCATTGGCTGTATATATGGATATGGTTTTTGAAAGAGTTTTTAGTTCATTTTGCACTGGATTTGGAAAATTCTGAAGTGAACCTATATGTTGAGTTTTACATCAACATCTGTTTATTATTATTATTACTTTCTTATGTAGTAATGTTACATCACAATAATTTACTCCCATTTGTTTGGATTAAGACCTTAAAACTTAATTGTGAAAGGTCAATCTCTTCAATTCATCTTACCTTTATAACATTATGGAGATAGAGATCCGAATCGAACATTGTGGAAAGACCTTTGCAACGAGCAGATGGCCATGGTCTGGCCTTTGCAAATACTTGTTGGTTTTTTTTATTATTTTAATAATTTTTTTTTTAATTTGTGAGATTGGGAATGATAATTTGTGAGATTATGATTTTAGAATACTTCAAAACCAGTCTAATTAAAAACCTCTCAAAACCAATGAAAAAAACTACTAAACAGACTCTTAGGTTTAGTTTTCTCTAGGTTGTATATGTTAATAAAAAACATAGATACAGTTAAAAATTTGAAATTGGATATATGAGATCGAGTATAACATTGATGACTTTTAAAATTAAGGATAAAATTTATATTTAGGTTAAACCTTGACTGAAAAAATGGATACCAACGAGATTAAAACTTGTTATTGAAGAAAGTGCAGCACTTGTCTAATTGACGTAAAGTTATTTCTGATAAGGATTGGGGTATTAATGTATTAAGTTTTACAAAATTGAGTAGATTACAAAATGAAGGACACAATAAGAAAAACTTTTGAGTGTTTTTTTTTTCGAATTTTGTGTATTCTTTTTCTATGTTTTTGAAAATATTGAAAATTATTAGACAAGTCGAAAAATGAGAAAACGTCGTCGGGTGTTTTTGTCTAAAAATCACAACTCAGTAATTATATACACATATTAAAAAATTAAACATTTAAAACCTACTTAAAATATTAGGTAATTTAATATTTAAGCAAAAATCCTTGGAGCCAAATACCACATACTTTCTTACAATCACCATCCACCAAATACTAAACCGACTACCAAATTAATACTAACTTTGAGAGTGAGGTTCAGTACTAAATGTTACCTCGAATCACTCATAATGGCAGAAGGAAATTCCAATAGATTTGCTCTTCCGATCCCCATCTTTACTGGGAAAGCATATGATTCTTGGAGTATCAAGATGAAGGCATATTTTTTGTCCCAAGACTTATGGGACATTGTTAACAAGGGAATCTCTATTCCAGAGAATAACTCCACTCTAGCACTCTATCTGAGGAAAAAATTAAGCCGTTGTCATCCCACAACAAGCTGTTGAGGATGATGTATTATCAAAAATGAATAAAGCTATGACAGCGAAGGATGCATGGGACGTTTTAGAAAAAGAGTTCCAAGGCAATCCATGTAATATCCCATATTTTATAAGTTGTTTTATCAAATTTTATATTTCTAATTTTTGGGGTTAAAATGTAAGGATTTGGAAGTTTTGAGGGAGTAGTGAATATACGAAACAAGATGGGAGCAAAGGGAAACTTGCTAGATATTTTGATGAACAGTGTACGCCCCAGTTTTCGGCCAATAAGAAGAGTGGAGGAGGAAGAGAAGAAAATGAAGGGGAGAGAGAGAGAGTGAGAGTGAGGCGATCTAACTAGAGGAGAAGGAAATTTTAGCAAAAACCTGCAAACCCAAGCTTGGATTCAGAAGAGAAGAGTGCTTGAGGTTGCTTCCAATTTTCGGCTGAGCTGATATGGTGAGTGGAATAGTAAACCCGTTCACAACCCATGCATCTCAAGTTTTCATTTGAGTGGATTTAAGTTATATTTGTTAATGTATTTGAGTTTGTGTGACTGCTTGTTGAAATTGAGTTTAAAATTTGCTATATTGTGTTCGGTTGGTTATATTTGATTTTTTGATTGTGCTATGTTTTGAAACCTGGTTGTTTACGTGAAAATTTATGGTTAGGGGGTTGCCTTGGTATAGCCGAATGCATGATGAGATGTGGCCAAAATAAACATGAGATGTAAGGGATTTATTTTGTTGCATGTGACTCTTATTCATGATTTATTTGGGTTTTCAATTTTTTGTATGTTGGCTGCTTGTTGGATATATGAGTTGCCTGGGTCATGAACATATTATGTGTTTTTCAGAATGAATTACAAGCTTGCATTTTTGGGTGACATTGAAATTGTTTGGTTTAAAATGTGTGACTATATGCTGTGTTATATATATGTATAAGTAGAGTTTCTTGCATGAAGTTAAATGGTGTGTGAGGCGGGATATTGAAGCTAAAATGTGTTCTGTACAGGGGAGGTAAAATTTGCTAATTGAAGAGGGAAGAAAATCTGCATTTTTTTTTTTTTTTTTATGGGTAATATTTACTGAACTGTTTTGCATGTCTCGGCTGGGCTGGAATCTTGGTGAGGAAAAATGCATTTGCTTAGTACTAGATATTAAGTTTGTCTCCTTTGCATGGTGTAAGTATTTGTAAAAGAAAATGGCTTTATATTTTTAATTAAATGTGGGTTGCTAGATTTGGGAGCAATTACATTATGGACTGTTGTTTGGGCTCGGCTAATGGAAGAGTAAAGGAGGGAGAATGATTAAAAATGGGTGCAGACTTTGGTAATGGGAAGTGGTTGTTGGGTTGATGCATTGTGTTGGTCATAAGCTTGTTTATTTATCATGGGCACTTTATACATATATATTAGTTTATAACTTTACGTCATAATAAAGTTACTTTATGAAAATTAGTGTGTTGGCTGCTGGAAAATTGTTGATGAATTAGTGAACTTGTGATGTTGAATTAATGGGTGGAGTCGGTCAAGTGTAGTGAGTTGCAATGTTGAAGAAGAATCTGGGCTGGAAGGTCAGCTCTGAAACGTATTTGGAAATTTGCAGTTTCACCCCTGGATGTGATTTTTGAATATTATGTCATATATGCATGATTTATAAGCTCATATGTGATATGTTCTTGACTTATATGTTACTTGAAATTATCATGAGACACATGATTTTTGCATTTTAATTTTCAACGCATTAAATTACTTAATTATCTTTCCAAACCATGTTAATTAAATGAATATTTTATTTATATTAAAAAAATGCTATTGCTCATTGTTTTGCTGGAAATTTGAGAAGAGTGGAAATACATTGAGAAATGTTGTGAGACTATGTTTGAATTAATGTGACTATTTGTAAGATGCTGCCTTAAAAATGCTGATGAATTCACATTAGAAGAAGTTTTATTGTTACTAAATGCAGGAAGTGTTGTTTGCAATGGGTGGAGATAAATTCTGATGTGAATGACAAGTAGTTGAAATGAGAAATGAAAAATGTGTCGAAATTGTTAGTTTTTGAGAAACATTATGAAATTACATGTTGACCCATTTACATTGCATCAAGTATTAGGATTTTTAAGCATGCCTTTTAAAAAGAAGAAAAGCATAAGTTTTATGATAAAGGAGAGGATTGAGAAAGTAGAGATAAAAGTGATTTTCAAAACCACCCTACATAGTACCCATTCCTCTCTTCATATTAAGTGATGACCTTGCGCAATTGGTCATTTGCTAGCCTAAGTGGGTTGAAGGCCCAAGCAAGACAGATATTGTTATACATGATTTGATTTTGCCAGCCTAAGGGGGTCAAAGGCCCAAGCGAGGCAGATATCGCTACATATGATTTGATTTTGCCAGCCCAAGTATGTAAGGAACAAGAGAGAAGAAATATAAGAAGAGAGGTTTTGGAAAAAGTGTTGTTTGACTTTTAGCCACCTTTTGTCTTATCAATGTAAAAGTCCTATACATTTAAAAAAGGTCAAATGCTATACACGTGAGAGCCTCTAACTGATCCATACTATTTGGCCTATATACATGTTAATATATCTATACAACTAATATTAATAGAGAAGTCCTAAATTATATACGGTAACATCCCCCCTCAAATTGATGCTGGTAGGTCAACCAACAACAATTTGCCAACCAGAAATTGATGCCGCTGTCGAGTCATAGCTTTGGTGAAGACATTAGCCACTTGGAGATCAGAAGAGATGTGAGGAAGATATATCACCTGACTTTCCAAGGTGTCTCAAATAGAATGACAATCAACCTCAATGTGCTTGATGTGTTCATGGAAAACGGGATTGGTGGCAATCTGAATAGCACTAGTGTTATCAGCATGAAGAATGGTAGAAGTAGTCTGAGGAAACCTAAGCTCCTTAAGAAGACCACGTAGCCATACAATTTCAGAACAAGCAGTAGACATGGCACGATACTCGGCCTCAGTAGAGGATTTAGAAACACGATGTTGTTTCTTACACCTTCAAGAAATTAAGGCATCACCTAAAAACATACACCAACTCGTAGTAGATCGACGTGTATTCGGACACCCAGCCCAATCAACATCACTATAGGTAACAAGTTGAAGAGATGAGCTGGTGGAAAAGAACAACCCACGAGTAGGTGAACCTCGAAGATAGCTGATGATGTGTCGAATTGCAACAAGATGGAGATGCCGAGGAGAAGACATAAACTGACTGACCTGATGAACAGCATAAGAGATATCAGGTCGCGTAGTGGTCAAGTAGATAAGACTCCCAACAAGGCGTCGATAGAGAGTGGGATCATCTAGAAGGTCCCTTTCATCTTTCCTGTATTTGACATTTACCTCTATAGGAGTATCAACAGAAGAAGTGTCGTCCAAACCAGCCAAAGTGGTAAGATCCTGAATATACTTATGCTGGTTCACGAAAATACTATTGGCTCAATGATGAACTTTTTATCCTAAGAAGTATGTGAGCTGGCCAAGATCTTTCATATGGAAAGTTGCATGTAACTGCTGCTGAAGCTTAGTAATCAAACTACAATCAGTGCTAGTAATGATAATATCATCCACATAAACCAAGAGAATGACTATACCCGATGCAGACGTGTGGATGAAGAGAGAAGAATCATACTGACTTTGTGTAAAACTAAAGGAAAGAAATGTATTGCGAAGCTTCTTAAACCAAGCTCGGGGCGCCTGCTTGAGCCCATACAGAGAACGCCTTAGCTTACAGACATCATGTGGAGAAAAAGTAGTCATACCAGAGGGAAGCTTCATGTAAATCTCTTCCTGGAGATCACCATGAAGAAAGACATTTTTTACCTGGAGATCACCATGAAGAAAGACATTTTTTACATCCATTTGATGCAGTTGCCACGACTGTGAAGCGATAATAGCTAAGATGGTTCGAACCGTAGTCATTTTGGCAACAGGAGTAAATGTCTCCTCATAATCAACCTCATATTCCTGTTTGTTACCTAGATCTACGAGGCGAGCTTTGTACCGATCCAAAGAGGCATCAGAACGAAGTTTTACAGAGAAAACCCATTTACTCCCAATAGGTTTGACTGTAGGAGGATAAGGAACAATATCGCAAGTGTGATTCTCCTCAAGTGCGTGAAGTTCTGCTTGCATTGCATTTTGCCAACACGCATGTTCCATGGCTTGTTTGTAGCAAGAAGGAATGGAAATAGTGGAGAAAGTAGCGATAAGAGAGATAGGAGAGAAGAAATCATACCAATCAGGGGGTTGAGAAAGACGAGTAGATCGACGAAGAGTGGTGGAAGCAGGGGCAGGATCAGGCACTGGGTTAGGATCGGAAAGGGGCACAGAGGAAGTGGAACCAGACTCATGTCGACTACGTTTTTCATACACAAAACCAGGTTTAAACCTTTCTACAATTGTTGGGGAATCAGAAAAACTAGGCAAAAGAGATAAAGACGCAGATGGCAGCTCAACATGAGATGGAAAGAAATATTGATTTTCAAAGAAAATCACATTCCTAGAAACTCATATACGACGAGCATAAGGATCATAACAAACATAACCCTTTTGAGGGATAGCATAACCAAGAATAACACACTTAACAGACTGAGCAGTAAGTTTATGACGTTCATGAGTAGGGAGATGCACAAAACAAACACAACCAAATGTCTGAAGATCAAAATATAAAGGAGAATGACCAAACAACTTAAAGAAAGGAGAAACATGATTTAACGTAGGAGAGGGTAAGCGATTGATCAAATGAACGGTAGTAGAAAGTGCTTCACCCCAAAAACGAGGAGGAACAGATGATTCAAGTAAAAGAGTTCTTACCACATCAAGAAGGTGACGATTTTTCCTCTCAACAACACCGTTTTGCTGTGGTGTTGAACGACAAGAACGTTGAGAGAAGATCCCTTTGTTTTGAAGAAAGTTCTGAAACTCATTAGACATGTATTCTCCGTCAGAATCAGAGCGCAAAACCTTGATGTTAGTAGAGAATTGAGTCTCAAGAAGTGCAACAAAGCATTTAAAGACTGAAAAAACTTCGGCCTTCGCCCGGAGGAAATAAACCCAAGTAAAGCGACTAAAGTCATCAATGAAAGTAACAAAGTACTTGTAATGCGCATGAGAAACAATAGGGGCAATCCCCCAAACATTACTATGAATAATATCAAAACATTGTGAGGCACGAGATGCATGATGAGGAAAGGGTAGAACTTTATTTTTACCAAGTTTGCATGATATACAATCAAAAGAAAGATCAAGAGAAGAACATGTTTTATTTCCCAATAATCCAGAATTAAACAAAGTACGAAGTACATCAGAGTTTGGGTGGCCTAGACGTCTATGCTACATCTTAGTTCCAGAACCAAAAACATTACATGCAATTGAAAGTAAAGGAAAACTAGGAATAATAGTGGAAGGAAACATGAAGAGGAAAGAGTCGTCCCATTTTAGGCCCCTTCGCGATCATCTTCCCTAACACTTGATCCTGCACAACATAACCAGAACGGGAGAAATGGACATTATAATTATTATCAACCAATTGACCAACAGAAATAAGATTTGTGGAGAGGTCAGGAGACACAAAAACATTAGTTAAGGAAGAGGAAAGATCACCAACAGCATTGATAGGTAGAGAACTACCATCAGCGGTGTTAATTTTCAGATTTCCATCATAATTTCTGACATTAGAAAGAGAAACAATAGTATTGGTCATATGGTTAGAGGCTCCAAAGTCAAAATACCATGGCTTAGAAGAAACTCTATGATTACCTGAGAGCCCAAAAGCAGAAAAAGCAAAAATGATCATCTGTTGTACCATTTCAGGAGTGAGTGTGTTCGGGTTTACTGAGTGTCACGTGCTGGGAGTTTCACACCCAAAAGGCTAACCTGTTAGGTGGAGGGACTCCCCCCATTTATAAGCCCAAGACTTCCCCAATACGCTTCCAATGTGGGATTTGTAACGTTCTCCACCACCCAATCCTATGATGCCCTCGTCATAGGTGGGGCCCCCTGTCTACCCGGCAATCTCACTCTCTTGTGGACCCATAATCACACGTGGATGCCCCTGCGTGGGCTCTTGGCGGGACATCAAAAGACAGATTGGGTCTGCTCTGATACCACTTGTCACGGGCTGAGAGTTTCACACCCAAAAGGCTAACCTGTTAGGTGGAGGGACTCCCCCCATTTATAAGCCCAAGACTTCCCCAATACGCTTCTAATGTGGGATTTGTAACATTTAAGTGTCACGACCCGATTACTTCCCTTCAGACTCGTGCGGCCTTAGGTGCAAATCTCCCGACGATTGCCCTAAGTCAGCCTTGCTTGCTCACGCTTCTAGCCCTGCAAGTAAGAAAACACTCACACAAACTCACAAGAGATGCTAGAAGAGAATTCTTTACTAATTAAGAGAACTTTACAATTCTTGGATGGTTTGGCCAAATGAAGACCTCCCCTTTTTATAGTAGTTGGAGTTTACAATGGACGGTTTAGATCTTTCGAAATCAACGGTGGAGATTAGTTAACTCCAAACTACCACCTACCAACTACTATCTACCAATTACCATATTAATTACAAGATTCTAGCATATACAAGAGTATTTTGGAAGGTTCTAGAATGTCTAGGTGACGCACATCAAGTGTTTAATGAAATGCTTGTGAGGCGTCACATTCTCCCCTACCTAATCCGGAGACGTCCTCGTGGAATTCTTGGACCTTGTCTTTGAATTGCCACAATACATCTTTGGGTTCCCAACTAGCTTCACTCTTCAGTAGCCCCTTCCATTTAACAAAGTATTCTTGGCTTGGAGGCTGGCCCTTTTGTCGAATGACACGATCGGCTAACACACACTCCACCTCCTTGTCATAGAACTTGGTGTTGCCAAATGGTGCCCGCTTTGGTTCTTCTCTTCCTGGATCTTCCGTATCTTCATGGTACGGCTTCAAACAACTCACATGGAAAACCGGATGAAGTCTCAACCAAGAAGGCAATTCAAGCTTGTAAGATACATTACCGACCCTCTTGATTATGGGAAATGACCCCTCGTATCTTTGGATAAGGGCTTTGTGCAATGGCCGGGTGGACTTGTGTTGTGAAATGAGGATTTTGACAAGTACTAAATCTCCCACATTATACTTCACATGCCTCTGTTTCTTGTCCGTCCATTTCTTCATTTTCTTAGTTGCTTTGTCAAGATACACCTGTGTGATGTCGGCTTGCTCATGCCATCTTAGCAACTTTGAATGCCGCGGGGCTGCTCCCCTTATAACTTGTACCCAAAGTGTGCGGCGTGAGTGGTTGTTGACCCATCACCATCTCGAACGAGCTTTTGTTGGTGGCTTCACTTCTCTGTAAGTTGTATGAAAATTGGGCTACATCAATCAACTTAGCCCAATCAAGTTGGTTGGCGCTCACAAAGTGCCGTAGATAAATCTCTAGCAAAGCATTCACTCTCTTGGTCTGTCCATCGGTTTGAGGGTGAAAACTTGTGGAAAAGTGTAATGTCGACCCCATAAGTTTGAACAACTCGGTCCAAAATCTCCTGGTGAACCGACTGTCCCGATCACTGATGATAGACTTCGGAAGACCCCAATACTTCGTCACATGCTTGAAAAAGAGCTTGGCCGTGTCTTTCGCTGAACATTCCTTTGGTGCGGGGATGAAGGTAGCATACTTCGATAACCTGTCCACCACAACAATAATGGTAGTAAACCCCTCGGATTTCGGTAAGCACACTAAGAAATCCATTGAGATGCTCTCCCATGGTCTACTCAGTGTGGGCAACGGTTCCAGTAATCCTGCGGGGCTTCGGTGTTCCACTTTATCTTGTTGGCACACAAGACAAGTTCTTACAAACTACTCCACATCGTCCCGCATTTGTGGCCAATAATAAGCCGCTTCTAATAGTGCTCGAGTGCGCCTTTGTCCGGGATGTCCGGCCCATTTGGTGTCATGACACTCTTTGATTAAGTTCCTCCGCAAATTTTCCCACTTCAGAACATACACCCTTCTCCTTTTGGTGTACAGGAGGCCATCTTCTATCCAAAAGCGCTTGGTCTTGCCATCCCGAGCTAAGGAAATGAGTTGCTTGGCCAATGCGTCGTGCTCGAGACCCTCCCTTATAAGCTTGAGAAGATCCCCTTGTATTTTGCTTATAGCTGCAAACTCGGCCTTCCGACTCAATGCATCCGCTACCAAGTTGGCTTTCCCGGGCTTGTACTCTAACACATAGTCAAACTCGGCTAAGAAATCTTGCCATCTAGCTTGCTTGGGGCTGAGCTTCTTTTGACTCTGGAAGTAACTGGTTGCCACATTGTCCGTCTTCACCAAGAACTTGGACCCTAGTAAATAATGTCGCCAAGTGCGTAGACAATGCACCACGGCTGTTATCTCTTTCTCTTATATCGTGTATCGTCGCTCCGTATCATTGAGCTTCTGGCTTTCAAAGGCTATGGGATGTTCCTCTTGTATTAACACACCTCCAATGACAAAATCAGATGCGTCAGTATGTACCTCAAATGGTCGGGCATGGTTGGGCAATGCTAACACCGGCTCCTCCATGATGGCCATTTTCAAAGTGTCAAAGGCATGTTGGCGATCAACCGTCCACTCCTATTTTATGGTCTTTTTAAGCAAATCCGTGAGTGGTGCGGCAATGGTAGAATAGCCTTTGATGAATCTCCGATAATAGTTGACGAGGCCCAAGAAAAAACGTAACTCGTTAACCTTTGTTGGAGCTTCCCACTCCGCAATAGCCTTCACCTTGGCTTTGTCCATGATGAGCTTCCCATCCGTGATCTTGTGGCCGAGAAACTCTACCTCCGGCTTGACAAATGAACACTTCTCTCGCTTGACATATAGCTTATTTTCTTGCAACACTTAGAAAACTGTCCGCAGGTGCTTGGCATGCTCCTCAAGAGTGTTGCTGTACACCACAATGTCGTCGAGATAAACCATCAAGAACCGATCAAGATATGGATGGAAGATGTGGTTCATGAGGGTGCAAAACGTGGCAGGGGCATTGGTGAGGCCGAATGGCATGATTTTGAACTCAAAGGCTCCATAACGCGTCACATATGCGGTCTTCGGCTCATCCCCTTCTGCAATTCACACTTGGTAATACCCCAATCTCAAATTAAGCTTAGAAAAGTACTTGGCCTGTCCAAGTTGATCAAACAAATCAGCAATTAGTGGAATAGGATATTTGTTTTTGATGGTTACCTTATTGAGTGCTCGGTAGTCGATGCAAAGGCGAAGCGACCCATCATGCTTCTTTTGAAAGAGAACCGGAGCTCCGTATGGTGCTTTCGAAGGTTTGATAAATCCGGCCTCTAAGAGTTCTTTGAGTTGTCTTCGCAACTCGTCTAATTTCGGTGGCGACATCCGGTATGGAGCTTTGGCGGGTGGTTTGGCTCCCGGCTCTAGCTTGATCTTATGATCTACCTCCCTTCTAGGTGGTAGGCATTCTGGCAACTCGGATGGCATGACATCCTTGTACTCTTTAAGGACTTGGGATATTTCCCTCGGTACTGACTCCACGGTGTTCACATCTCCCTCATCTTCCAACTCATGCACCATGGCAAGAAAGGTCTCTTTTTTCCGCTTGAGTCCCTTCTCAATTTGCATTGCGGAGAGTTGGTTGCTTGGTGCGGCTTTGCACATAGAGTTGTATCGCAGTAGGGGCACCGCATTGAATTGCCTGAGAAACTCCATGCCGAGAACAAGGTTAAAATCATCTAAAGGTGCAACAGAAAATGATACATTGTCGCTCCATGTGCCAAGATGTAGCTCAACATTCCGAGCCACGCCCCCAAGTGGTTTAGCTTCAGCATTCACCGTCTTGAGCCATCCGTCTGATTTCTCCACCTTGAGGCCTAATCGTCATGCCTCACTATCTTTGATGAAGTTGTGGGAAGTACTCGTGTCCAATAAGGCTTGAACTTTATTCCCGTTGATGGTGGCTTCGACATGCATGAGGGACTTATCTTGAACTTTCGGTTGTGCGGGCTTTACCTTCAAGGCATTGAGAAGTTGAAGGCATCCCATGTTGGCAGTCTCAGATGCGGATGTCTCAAGTTGTTTCTCTTCGAACATGGCATTGAAGGCCTTGCGCTTGGGGTAGTCACGGATTCAATGGTCCCCATCACAAAGATAACAATTCTCATGGCGCTTGTATTCCTTCTTGCCATCCTTCCGCCATTCTTTCTTGTGAGGCGGCTTATCTCCCTTTTCTCGGTGGGATGATTTGTCTCCCTTTCCTCCCCCACCTTTGTCGTGATCAGACTTGCCATCCTTCTTCGGCTTAGATGTTTCTCCCTTGTGAAACTCAACAAGGGTGTCTACTTCGGTAAGGGCTGTGGAGATGTTGGCTACTTGACGCCTTTGGAGCTCTTTTTGTGCCTAGGGTTGGAGCCCCTCCATAAAATTAAATAGCAAATCTTCCAAGTTCATGTTATCAACATGAAGCATAAGTTTAGAGAGCTCATCCACATACCTGGAAATAGGCCCCATGTGCTTAAGCTCCTGCATCTTCTTTCGTGCTTCATATGCCACGTTACCCGGATAGAATTGCCTTTTGATCTCACACTTGAGCAACTCCCAAGTGTTAATGATGCATGTACCTTGCACAATCTCGGCATGCTTCCGTTGCCACCATGCGATTGTATGATCCTCAAGATACCCGGTTGCAATGTTCACCCTCTCTTGCTCACTTTGGACATTAGTAGCTTCAAAGTACCTCTCCATGGACCATAGAAAGTTCTCCAACTCTTGGGCATCTCGCTTTCCCCCATACTTTCGTGGTCTTGGAACTTCGACCTTTGTAGGAGGTACGGCATTGATGACGACCCCGTTTGTCATCACCTTTTTGCAAAATGCCCACTCGCCCTTGCTTTCCTCTAGACCCAATCGGAGCTCTTCCACTTGAGCTTGTAATGTCTTGAGAGAGTCCAGCATCACCGCTTAGAACTCCTCAAAAGTTTGGTGCTTCTCGGCAAAATGTTGGCGAAACTCTCCTATGGTTTCGACCATGTCTTCAACATCGTCCATCTTTTGATCGAGGATGTCGAGGTGTTCCTTCACTTCGGCAACATTCACCTCATTGCGCATTACCCGTGCTTCCATGGAGGTTATCACATCCACGGACTTGTCCTTCCTTTCTCGAGAGTTCTTCTTGGAAGGGTTGGGGTTAGGATTGGTCTCCTTCCCTTTTTGCTCTTTATGGCAAACTTCGAACGACATCTTGAGCCAAGAATCTTCCCGCTTTGATACCAAGTGTCACGACCCGATTACTTCCCTTCGGACTCGTGCGGCCTTAGGTGCAAATCTCCCGACGATTGCCCTAAGTCAGCCTTACTTGCTCACGCTTCTAGCCTTGCAAGTAAGAAAACACTCACACAAACTCACAAGAGATGTTAGAAGAGAATTCTTTACTAATTGAGAGAACTTTACAATTCTTGGATGGTTTGGCCAAATGAAGACCTCCCTTTTTTATAATAGTTGGAGTTTACAATGGACGGTCTAGATCTCTCGAAATCAACGGTGGAGATTAGCTAACTCCAAACTACCACCTACCAACTACTATCTACCAACTACCATATTAATTACAAGATTCTAGCATATACAAGAGTATTCCGGAAGGCTCTAGAATGTCTGAGTGACGCACACCAAGTGTTTG
Source organism: Pistacia vera (assembly GCF_008641045.1). Taxonomy (NCBI): domain Eukaryota; kingdom Viridiplantae; phylum Streptophyta; class Magnoliopsida; order Sapindales; family Anacardiaceae; genus Pistacia; species Pistacia vera. Next base: position 27,738 of record NW_022195231.1, on the reverse strand, counting down.
ATGAAATGCTTGAGAGGCGTCACATAAGGCTGTAAAAGGAGGAATATGAACAAATGGCGAGGCAGTAGGCAATGTAGTAGAACTAGAGGCACCAGTGGAGGCATGATAAGCAGTACCCTGCTTCCTTTCGGGTCGAATGGGACAAGCAGAGATGATATGACCCTGTTTCTTGCAGTACTTACAGAACTTCTTTGGACAATCCCGAGCAATATGACCAAAAGCTTTACAACTAAAGCATTGGACAACACACATATCTCTACCCTTATTCCTCCCTTGTGCTGCATAAGCCACAGAAACAGGTGCACTAACATTAGCCCGATGTTCCATGGCAGCCTGAGTGACAATACGCTACTCCTCACGAAGTTCACTCAAACAGGCATCCAGAGCTGGTACAGGATGACGATTCATTAGATTAGACCGTGCAATTTCAAAGTCAGGTTGTAGCTTCATCAAGAATTGATCGCGCTTACTGGTTGCATGCACTGCTTGGACAGCAGAGAGAGTTGCAACGGGAACATTAGCATAAACAATATCGGAATAATCAGCCCAAAGAGTTTGAAAACCAAAAAAATATTCCTCAATTGAGAGACTTCCTTGTGTGAAATTAGCCATCTCATACTCCAATTGAAATCGCCTAGCAGAGTTATCTTGATTGTAAACTGTGTTGAGATAATTCCACATAGCAGCAGCGGTTTTATAAGGCTTCAAATTGAGAACAAGATGAAGCTAAACCGAGCTAAGGATCCAAGTCATAACCCGAGCATCCTTAATTTTCCATTTAGACAAAGCCTCGACACCTGGAGGTGCGGGAGCACTCCCATCAATATGACCCCACAATTCTTTTCCTTTAACAAATAATTTAAATTGGAACTACCAAGAAGAATATTTTTTGCCAGTAAACCTAATATGGAATGATTCCACTGTATCCGTTGACATGATGCAGCCAAGAGACAGAGAATATCCCACCACAAAATTGTAACTTGCACCATGAAAAATACACAAAGAAACATGCACCAGAAAATCTATTGCACTGAAAAGAAGCACAACCAGGGACGGCAACAAACATCTCCTAAAGCCACAACTAACAAGAAATCAACATTAGAGGCGCCGAAAACAAGAGACCATACTAGAAAACACCACAGACGGCGCCGAAAACAAGAGCCCAGAACTGGAACATGCAATCGATAGTGCCAACAGCAAGAAGCGAACCAAAACACCCACTTTTGATGCCGACAGAAACCCAAGAACCAAAAAATAGCCACAAACAGTGTCGAAATCAACACCTAAACACCCTCAAGAGAGAAAAAATAATTGCAAAACAGGCAAGTAATCAAACCCGCTTTGATACCATGTCAGGAACAAGAGAGAAGAAATATAAGAAGAGAGGTTTTGGAAAAAGTGTTTTCTGACTTTTAGCCACCTTTTTCTTATCAATGTAAAAGTCCTATACATTAAAAAAATGTCAAATGCTATACACGTGAGAGCCCCTAGCTGATCCCTATTATTTAGCCTATATATATGTTAATATATCTATACAACTAATATTAATAGAGAAGTCCTAAATTATATACGGTAACAAAGTAGTAGTCAGTTTTCCGTTTTCAGTATTTTATGGTAAAGTAGTATTCAACTCAGAGTTTTCAGTTGTAGTAAAATCTACAGTATTCAGTTTAAAGTTCAATTATCATTATAAAGTTTTCAGTATTAAAAGATCAGATATCAGTGTATAGTTTTTTAGAATCAGTTTTATGTTTCATATCATTAAAATAGTAATCAATGATTAATACTAGTTTTATGAGACTAATTCAGACATTTGAAATATGGTTTTAGTAATGTTGTTTTAAAGACATAAGAAATTTGAGATGCATGAGTATTAATTTGCAAGCATAAACGTTGGTTGTGTGTTTTAAAATGTTGTTCCAGAAACACTAAATAAGCATTCATTGAGTGATGATGTGGGAGTTTGCAATATGATTTCTTTTTGTAGATTATCAGAATCAGGTTCAGTTTTTAATATCAGAAAAACTATGGATTAATTGCATTAATCACAATTGCACGAAGTCTTTGTTATGTGCATGACATTCATAGAGCATTATTTCTTTTCAGAGATACACGATTGTTTGTGATGTTTTAGATGTTTGTAGCATGACCTTTCAGAGTTATTATTTTCATAAAAATGTTTTACTTTTTCAGCTCATTCCCTTTTAGAATGTTTTTCCCCCAGGTTCACAAGAAGATTGTGTCAAGTAGTGATTCCTCTCAAGGTTGGGCCCACATGTCATCGTCTCATCATATGTGTAAAATGTCATGTTTGTTCTGTAGCAGATTATGTTTTATTTCATATGTTGATCTCATATGACTGATTGTAACAGATATGAAAATCTGATGCCTCGCTCTTCAGGTTTCATATAATGAATGTTCTATGTTTTCAAATTTTCAAATGCGTATATATTATATATTATGTTTTTCATGGCAAATCAAGAGAATGTTTTTATAAGAAGCATATTCAGAAAACAATTTTTTTTTTTTTTTAATTTATTTATGGGTTTCACAGTTTTTCACATGGTAGGTCTTGGTCACCCGAGTCTTATAGGTGTGCCCAAAACCTATAGGATAGGGAGGGTCAGGACGGGCTGTGTCAATCCAAGGGTACGCACTGTCCAACTATAATCTCTACTTCAACACAGGCTATTGCTTTCTCTTCATCTTAGCTTATCGATCACCTCTTCTTCATTACAGATGGCCTCTTCTTTATCACGGTCTACTGACTTATCAGAACAGGGCATGAGTAAGTATTAGAAAATCTAATTAAATTTTCAGAAGTACATAAATAATAATGAAAAGTTTTCGGTATGTTTTTATTGCAGAGGATATCACAGTATACCAGTCACTATATGTATATGAAGCTATACTCCAAGGAAACCTGGAACATGTAAAAGAAATCTGTGAAGACCCAGATAAACATGCGTTAGACGCCAGGATCTCGGTAAACTTGGGCACAGCTCTTCATGTAGCTGTTGGTACAGGCAAGGCGCATCATATTGTGAAGTATCTATTGATTAAAATGTCAACAGATCAAGTGGCAGTGAAAAACAAGGAGGGCAACACAGTCCTTTCCGTTGCTGCTATTGTTGGCAATGTCCAAGCAGCCAACATGATACTGATGAAAGAAGAACTTCTACACTTAATTGAAGTTAGAAACGCATCTGGCTGGATACCTTTGATTGAGGCTGCTCAGCATGGCCAAAAGAAGATGATTAAATATTTATTGCCATTTAGCAGAGGCTACTTGAAGCGTGTTTCTGAAACACATTTTGAAGAAGAAAAGTCTGGTGTTTTTTTCGTAAATCTGCTTATAACTGCTGGATTTTATGGTGAGTTAATTTTTTATTTTGCTATTATTACTACTGCTTAATGAATAGACTTTAACGAGATAGCTGATACTTCTAAACAGATTTCAAATCCATGGCCGGTACAATTCTCTGCTAGTAGTGCAAATTTCATTTTACTTTTGATGCATATTTTTAGCCATTTTGTTGACATATAAATTTGAAATTAATAATCCTAAATTCCTGTCCATCATAATTATGTCTCAGACTTGGCACTAGATGTGCTTGAAAAATATGAAAGTTTTGCTACAATGGAGTTATATGGCGAGTCCCCTCTGAGTAGAATAGCAGCAAAGCCATTGGCATTTTCAAGTGGAAGACGAAAAGAGCTAAAGGTTTGGCACTACTTGTACTTCTCTAAAGGTGAGTATATATTTCTTACACACTGATAAATCTTCTATCGCGTCCATCATCTCACATATATCCCTATTACTTTTTTTTTATCCGTATTTTCTGGGTTCTAAATTTCTCTTACCTTTTCATGCATTAGTAAAAGTTATTTTTATTCTTCCAGTATTATTCCTACTCTGGAGAGGAAGATATTTAATAGAGATATAATTAATTATGAAATGATAACACGTTGAAATTAAAGAAAATTAAAAACCATCAACTTTTATAAAAAATTAAGAGCTAAGAAAATTTCAAAATTTTTGATAAAACAATCCAGCTCTCGAGGGGCTTTTCTCTTTCTCTCCTTTTTATGCATGACACTGAAAGGAATCTGAACTTTTACGTATGAAACTCTAGCATGTTTTCTTCTTCTGATTTACAATATATTTCTCGCTAGCTATATATATATTAATGTGTGTTTAATTTGCAGCTTCAATTTATAGGAAGGAAATACGAGAAACAAGAATGATGCATCACAAAGCACTTCAACTTGTCAAATACTTGTGTGGGAAAATTAAAAGTAGTGAGCCAGACTATAATAGAGCTCGCATGTTACTAACACCACCACTCCTTTTAGCGGCAGAATTGGGGGTTTTCGAAGTGGTGGAAGAGATTATAAAAACATATCCAGAGGCAATCTGGTTTATAAATGATAAGAATCATAGTGTATTCCACTTGGCAGTCTTGAAGCGTCAAGAGAAGGTATTCAATCTCATATTTCAGATGAGCAGTCACAAACATTTGTTGTTGATGTCCCAAGATGTTGACGGAAATAATATCTTGCACTTAGCTGGAAAATTGGCTCCCGAATATCAGCTCAATCGCATCCCTGGTGCAGCTCTGCAGATGCAGCATGAGTTACAGTGGTTTGAGGTACTATGACTTTTGTTATAAACATTATATATGCATGTTCATTTACTTCAGTCTCTCCCCGCGGCCCCCAAGCCAAATGCATCCCATATCCATATGTATGACAGTATGATATTACTTTTTAACCTATAGCGATTAGGCTAAAATGGAAACTGTTATTAGAAGTTCAGTCTTTCATATTTTGTTAGTTATTTTATTATTAATATTTTTTTCTACAGGAAGTAGGGAAAATTGTGAAGCCTAAGTACAAAGAGGATAAAAATCCTAAAGAAGAAACTCCAGCAATGATATTTACTGAACAACACAAGAAACTCGTTGAAGACGGTGAGAAATGGATGAAAGTTACAGCAAACTCATGCTCAATAGCTGCGGCACTGATTGCCACTATAGTATTTGCAGCAGCAATCACTATACCTGGTGATTACGCGGATAACGGCGTACCAAATTTTTACAGAGAGGCAGCCTTCAAGATTTTTAGCATTTCAGATGCACTCTCTCTATCCTCATCAATTGCTGCCATCATAATGTTTTTGTCCATCCTTACGGCACGGTATGCAGAATATGATTTTCTTTATTCCCTACCCAAAAGGTTAATATGGGGTCTTTTTATGTTGTTCGTCTCTCTAATTACCCTGATGGTAGCGTTTTGTGCCATTATTTTTCTGGTGTTTTGTGACCAAAAGGCAAATTGGTTATTTGGTTTAGTAGTGGGCTCAGCCTTAGTACCTGTGTTCATGTACGCTGTTTCGCAGTTTCCCCTCTTATGGGAACTGTTCATTTCGACATATCGCCCTGGCATTTTCCGCAAGCAAGGCAAACGAGTCCTCTACTAAAGTGATGATAAGTGAGAAAACATATTGAAATTAGTCTTTTTAGAGAGTGTGATTAGATAAGAAAAGATTTGCTCTATTATTTTGAATTCTACTGACATTGCTGTTTTGCCATCTTCACATGGGCTGAAATACATGAAACTGTTGGGTCTGTTTGTTTTATTATTTTGGATAGAATTTTTGAAATAATATTGAGTAGTTGAATAGGGCGTATTACGAGGTAAAATTTAAAAATTTATAAAAAACCCTCTAGGTTTGTTAATTTAACTAAACACTCCAATATATAAAATTTTTGTAAAATGACAAAAACACTCCCACCACCCGCAGTGCCAGATTCCGGCCACCACCATCGGAATCTGGCCGAAAAATTGCGTTACGACACAGACCTGTCGGATCTGTGTCGTAACGTGTTGATATGCCTTTTTTGGCCAGATCCACGGTGAGATCTGACCGTCAACGGTCGGAAAACTCCATCTTTGGTCGTCGTTGATGGTCAACAACGGCCATTTTTTTGGCCGTTACTGACAGCTAGATCTGGTCGGAAAAGGCCAGATCTGTGAATTATCTGCCATTTTCGGTGGTGTTGTAGACTGTTGTGACAGATTCCGACTACCATCGACGGTGGTTGCCAGAATCTGACAAGTATTGGTGGGTGGGGGTGTTTTTGTTAATTTTTAAATTTTTTTCTAGGGGTATTTAATGAAATTAATAAACTTAAAGGGTCTAAAAGTAATTAAAAAATAAACTAATATTTCTCAAATAATATGCCAAACAATATTTGGGGAATAAGATTGGGAATATGGGTAGAAATAATAAGCCAAACGGAGCCGTTATTATCATGATCTAGTTCTGATGCTGAATTATCTTAATGTATAGGAGAGCAAATCAACAGAGAGAATGTTGAATCTCACAGAAAATGCATTCTGTGTATGTACCACATGGAAATAAAGATTGATTTTAAACCAATATTGTACAAGCTAAAGTATGAACAAGACTATTACTCCGGATGGTTTTAGGCCGTTGATATAGTTTCGAATTATTTATAAGCATGAAATCTTTTAAAATTTCCACAAACGATCAATTACAGGCTTTTAAGAGAAAGTCACTTTGTTATATGGACTGGATTATGGACCTCTATTGTAGTCTTGAGAAGCTTTCTTTATGGGCCTGATAAATTGATCTCGTGGGCTAAAGGGAGATTAAACTCACTTGAATGAACCTCACATTTTCATCTCATATTGTTTCTATTGCTATCAAGTTAGAATAATTCTAAATGTATGAACTTTAAATATAAATTTTATATACAAATTGATGTGGTACAAAAGAATTGACCAGCATAATGTAGATAAATGTAGATAAATGATATGACAAGAATATAGTTATGTTACATTATTTTGTGAACAAGAATTTATATGCTCAATTTGCACATATATCGACATGCCTGTTAATGTAAAGTTCACAAGTATTTCTTTAAGAATGAAATTGATATCGTTTTATAAAGAAATCATATATATTAATAGAAACTTAAATTTCACCTATAAGAGGTTAGTTGAACAGTCAAGTTTATGGTTTGCTCTCACAAAGTCTAGGGTTTGAATTCTATCATGGACATCTATATAATCAAAGCTCATTATTTTCTACTTCTCAAAGATAATAAGGTTCTATATATTGCAATTGAATTTATGGATTATTAAAAAAGAAAGAAAAAAATTTGATGTAAAAAAAATACTTTTAATTATAATTGGCTAATCATGTGTTTAGTTAAACGCAAACTTGCTCTTCACCTACCATTATTTATTAGTAAGACTTAATGATTAGTCTTTCCTTGGATTAATATAGTCTTAATAATAAGGTAATTGTATTACTCATCCCTTCTATTTAATTTTACTTTATTCTTACATTTACTTGTATAAAACTATTGTAACACAAAAAAATGACATAATCTATATGTATTTAATTTTTGGATTTTGATGGATTGAGACTTCTTTCTTTGGATTAACTTTAGTCTTAACTAGCACGATTCTTTGGTCAATTATCCTTAATTACTTCAGGTCACATCTACAAGAAGTCAAGTCGGCTTGTCTTAGGTTGTTATTTGTAGTACTAAAAAGAGTAATACTGTGTGCACTAACCAATGTGTACTAATCCAAGTACTAACATTAGAAATTTGAAATTTTTTTTTGAAGGGAATTTTAAATTTCCAATGTTAGTACTTGGATTAGTACACATTGATTAGTGCACATAGTTTTATTCTACTAAAAATAGTTCTATCAATATAAAAAGGAGTAGTAAAATTTCTTTTAATTTATGAAAGTTTTATTTTAGATGTGATTTATAAAACTTTATATCAAATAAAGGCTTATCACTAAGTGGCAAGAGTCTTATTTAAAACATTTATATTAAATCTAATAACTAGAAGAAAAAAAATTATTATTTTTTATTGGAATTTTTCTCAAGACCTAATATAAAAATATTACGTACACCAATTTCAGTAAGTTATTGTAATATTGCTTTCTACTGCTATTTTGAAATGAAAGAATGTCTACTGACTAGTTGAATAGGGTGAGTATTACAAGGTAAAATTTAAAAATTAACAAAAAAACCCTTAGGTTTGCTAATTTAGCTAAACACTCCAATATATAAAAATTTTGTAAAATGACAAAAATAACCCCACCCACCCACAGTGCCAGATTCTGGCCACCACCATCGGAATCTGGCCAGAAAATGGCATTATGATGTAGACCGGTCGGATCTGACCGGTCGTGCGTCGATCTAGCCTTTTCCGTACAGATCAATTGTGGATTTGATCAGAAAAGGCCAGATTGGCGAATTACCGGCCAGTTTCTGTCATTTATATGCCGTTGTGATAGATTCCGGTGGTTGCCAGAATCTGACAACTATGGGTGAGTAAGGGTGTTTTTGTTAATTTTTAAACTTTTTTCACGGGTGTTTAATTAAATTAATAAACTTAAAGGGTCTAAAAGTAATTAAAAAATAAAATAGTATTTCTCAAATAATTAAACAAACATGTATTTTGGGAATAGGATAGGGAATAGGGTATGAAATATTAAACTTGATCATCAAGTAGTTTGATAGAAATTTTTTGATGAATTACTCAAGATATCCTGAGTTTGAGTCTCTCATCAACTGTTAAATAGGGATAGACACTAAAGCTTTTACCTAACTAGTAGTTCAAGGGTCCCAGATGATTAGTTGATATGCGTGTAAACTGGTCCAGATACCCCGATTTAAAAAAAAGAAGAAAAAATTATAATTTCAGAAGTTGCCAAAATATTGTTATGTAATTAAATTAATTCCATGTGTGGTTTAATTCAGTTAGAACAAGAATACAAGTAAAATGTGGAAAAGAAGTTATAAATTGATATACAGGAGATAAATTTAAGAGAATTTATGGGAAAACTATTTAATTATGTATTATATAAAATTACTTATGCATAATGTAGTAAAATTGGATATTTTATGAAAACCACCGTAAACCACCAATAATCACCATAAATCACCACAAAATCCCTCCCATCCACTGCAAAAACCACCTTCAAACCAACCTTAAACCGTCACAAAAATCATCTTACCATGGATACTCACAAAACCTCCGTCAAACACAGATAAAAAAATTAAGAAGAAAACTCGCAATCAAACTTCCAAAGGCTAACGAAATGACGAAGCAAATTTCTTGTGGCAGCCATAGGAGCCCGGAGCTGCTCTTAGTAGTGCCGCCACGCAGGTCACGGCCTCCAGGTAAGCTCTTCGCTTCAGCACGCGAGCTGTTGAAATTTCATTCTAATTAGCTGAAACTGAAGATTGGTTGGGTTTCTCGGTTTAGATTACAACTTGAGTGTTCAGTATTTAAGCATGAAATGCACCTCCGGTTCTATGATGGATAATAAGTTTTCTTGTATTTTTTTTGTATGGATCAATTATGGGCAGATGTTGAAATATGGGGATGTTCGAATGCATGAATTCGTACAGGACATAATGAACTGGGAAAGATGTTATTTGAGTGGTCGTCTACAGAAACCGGTGTGCCTTCCTGATTTTTCCTTTTTTTTCTCCAATGTTGCTTCTTTTAACTGTATTATGCAATCGACATGTCTTCCAAGCTGGCTGAAGATCTTGTCTATTTTATTGGTTTTCGAATTGAGAGCTTTAAAAGGTTTTAGACATAAGTAAATGTGTTAAACCCAGAGTGAAAATTGCTGTGCCACAGTAATCCTGTCTTTCCTCAGTTATTTAGTGCTCAGTACCTAACAGATTCAACCCTGGATTAACAATTTTTTTAATTTTAATAATCTGCTTGTTTTATCTTTATCTGATTATGTAGGAACAGGACTACAATAACATCTACATGGTTAAACTGCTAGACGTCATGCCAACTAGTCATTATAAACCACCAATCATTGTTAGTAGCTTAGAATTAGATATTGTAGGCTGCCTGGCTGCCAATTGTAATGTTACAAAAATGTACAGATTGACAAACAAGTGTGGTTCATAGGTGCTATGTCTGAAAAAATAGGGTTGACACAGAGCCCTGTCAGCGTAAGCGATCAGAGCTTAGGTAAGTCTAACAGCCATTCAGATGCAACCACGTCGTATACTGACGAGAGCGGCATGCTCCTATCAGTGCAGTGGGTGCACGCCAGATTGACGAAAGGTTGGAGATGGTCCACTTATCCAATCCCTGCACAAACCGAGGAAATCACTCGAGCAGGTGAGCAATGAGACGCAAAGAAGGATTCTCACGGTATCTGTCCCCTTTTTACAGATTCAGTAATCATTGCCTTAATTCACCCCACTATAAATAGAGGGTTGCTCTCCCTTTTGTGGGATTAGCTAATTTCACTCTGGAATTGCTCTCTTGTATTCTTGTACTTTCTAAAAACTATAAATCAGCTCGCCAAAAGTAACTTGATCTTATACATTAATATAATATCAGTGGACATAGGATTCACTTGCTTAAGCATCCGAACCACATTAAACATTGTCCTTCATCCTTTATTCAATCCATTATCCCCTTATTCACGTATGTCTTCTGCGTCAGCTCAGCATTTCACATGTGCGAGTCGTTTGTGTCAAAATCAAGCATCAACAATAGGTTGCTTAGATTTCATTTGATGTGTGATCACATCAATGGCAGGAGAATATTTTATTTTTAGCTGATTATCCTTAATTCCTCTTCTCCTGAACGGTGTCTTTCATAGCTGCCTTCTACTTTCTTTGCTCTGCTTTTACTGCTTTATTAGTACCTGAGATGGAAAAATTGAGGTTGTCATCTCATGTATAATATGTTACTCATATACCAATCTCAGGGAGTTCAAATGTTGCTCTTGCAGGTACACATACTTGTGGATAATCTGGATACTGCAAATACAAACTCTGTTAATTTGAGGGCTGCATTATCTGCTGCCCCGCTCTTCCATGTCACTTTTCATTCATTTTATAGTTGCTGGAGTTATGATTAGGTCTTTGATTGTGCAGGAAGATCTCTTTGCCAAAATCTGTAGCCTTTCATATATGGGAGATTTGCGTGTGCTTGTTGCAGAGAATAAAAACAAGGTAAAGCTTGATCACACCTAAATAAAAATATTGAGAAAATTGATTTGGGGCTTTCAAATGTGCATAGTTCATGGTTGACGTTTTCATGTTGTGAATTTTTCTGGAGTGGTGGCTAAAACTGAAGTTTTACTAAACCACCAAAAAAAAAAAAAAAATGTTTGTCTTTATGGAGATAGTCGTGATCTGTGAGTGAGAAATTGCCGTTCATTGGAGGTATGCATAATAAATGGTGATCATTAAAAAGTCATACAAATAATTCGTTGAGGGTGTAGAATACCAACTTTCGCTACAGAGTCCCTCTTCTCCCCTCTGTTGCTCCATCATATATTAAATTTACGTTAATAATAAGAGCTATACAGAAAAGAATAGCATTTTTTTTTGTCTAAGAAAATCTGGTTTTCATGTATAAAATTTACCTCAGGTAAAGAAGATTGTGCAAGGGCAGTTTGATTTTTTCCGCTCAATTTGTAAGCCATTTCTTCAAGAATATTTGGCCAAAGACTTCTTGAGAGTCACATCATCTGGAAGTCACCAAGCAATATATCACAGGTTTGTAAAATTCGACCTTTTAGTACCCAAATACTTGATTATATATGGCCTCATACCAAATATGACTTATTATGTAAAATTTAGGCTAACTTCTATTTACTAGTTACTTATAATCAATTCTTGAGAAGGGTTCTGTTATGGATCTAACTTGGTTTTTAATTTTTGGATTTATGATTTCTCCATTGTCGGTTCAATGTTCCGTTGTTTATACACAATATAATTGTTCTGGTGAAAGTAAATTCTTTTTCATGAAAAAGTTCTAAAAATTGTTTTATTAAGGAAACTGTTGTTTGAACAGCTTTGTTCTTGTCATCTATGCTCTGAAGCGCTGAGTTCTTACATGTTTCTGTCGCTTGAATCAGGCTGTGGCTTGCTGTCACTAGGCCACCAGAAATTAGAAGTCAAATGGGCATGAAGCTTGGAGAGAAGAAGATATAAATGAATATGGTATGAACTTTCGCTGGTATGCACAGACTATACGAAAAATTATTTCTGAGGATAAATGAATGATTACGTAATATACCTTTTGCCGATCGAGGTATAAATGAAGTATAGTTGGTTCAAGAGAAGAGGCCGCTAATGCATGCAGACTGATTTCAAGTGCAAGACAAGCAGTTCTGGTCTACTTGCTAGGTGGTATCAAAGATACTAGATATCTTGCTAAAAAAATGCAGAAAGCTTGAAGTCTTGGACATAATTTTTCCCATTTTTCTTTCTCAAAATCAATATGAGATCTGATAAATGAGGAGTGAGCTGATGTTTTGTCTCTTGATAATCTTTACCACAAGTTGTAACTGTAAGTTATAAATTTTGCAGATCAAGTCTTATGGTTTCAATCATAATTGGTTTTTGATTGGTGAGGTAATTCTGGGATCAAACAAGCTAGTCTCTTTGTAATGCACCAAAAATTTAATCCTATTTCATTCAATAATAACGAATGAGCCCAACCAATAGATGTCCAAGAAATAAATTCAGCTTGCTATATTCACGGATAGGAGTTGCAATCTAACTAAAAAGAGCTGCATTCTGGAATACCAAATGGATGAACAATAGAAACAAACTTATTGGGAAACATTCAAAACATTATTCAGTAGAAACATGATTGACATCAATCAAGTTAAAAAAAAGCAGGAATCGGAATTGAAACCTTTTTCGCTTGTTGACGACTTGACAAATCTCTAAGAAATCTGCAACAGTTGAACAACACAAAGTTACACATCGAACCTCACACAACAAAACATGAATCCAAAAAATTATTAAAATATACTATGGTTGTAGTGTATACCAATATACGGCTATGGTTTAATTAATTTTATCCTTGGTGGTAAAGTTACGTACTATTAGTAAAACCTATGACTAAGAAAATTTTTAACTTAAATTTTGCATAGAAGGCAGTATGAAGTTAGAAATAAATTAATTCTCTCAAAGCAATTACCGTATTGAAGGGTATTTAAACAATTTACCAGACTTATATCGAAGGTAATGAGAGAGACTTTTACACATACCTGATCATTCATTATTCCAGTCTGTCATTTGAAAAAGCTTTCACTCAGGGTGGGACATTTGTATCATCAATTCACTAAGGTTGAAGAGGTTCAGTATCCCATCTGGCAGAGATGACAGTCCTGGCAGCTTACAATCTCAAGTTTTTGAAGCGCTGTGAGATTTCCAATCCATGCTGGTAACTCTGTGAGCTTAGGACATGAGTCAATCCGCAGATACTCTAAAATGTTAGCAGATCCTTCAAGAATCTTTGGGTTAGCCTTCTAAATCATAAATGAATATGGTATGAACTTCAGCTGGTATGCACAGACTAATAGGAAATATTATTTTCTGAGGCAGTGTACAAATTAAAACTTATTCTGCATCCAATTTGCCTTAAGAGAACATGTGATCGAAAATTTTTCATTAGACCTTCTATACTTAATCCTGGATACTTGAATGATTACATGACATAACATTTTGCTGGTCGAGCTATAAATGAAGTTATAATTGGTTCGAGAGAAGAGGCAGCTAAATGCATGCGGAAGGTTCTGCGACGAACCGTAATGGTTTCAAGTGCAAGACAGGCAGTGTATAGTCTACTTGCCGTTGGTGGCATCAATGCTACTAGATATCTTGCTAACAAAATGCGGAAAGCTTGGAAATCCTGGACATAAAACTTGCCATTTATCTTTCTCAATTTTCATGAGATTTGGTCAGGTAGATTATACCTTTCAAAATGAGAATGCGTTATCTTTACGACAAGCTGCCCTGCCTTGACTGTAAGTTATGAATTTTGCAGATCAACTAGTTTTATACTTCCATTTCATAGTTGGTTTGTTTGTTGAGGTAATTTTGGGTGCAAGCAGGCCACTCCCTTTGTAATGAACAATATCATATTTATTCTATGACCTTGTTTTAAAAATAAATTTAAAAAAAAAAAAAAAAAAAAAAAAAGACCATTTGAGGTACATTTTAGTTTGAGAATATTCATAGTCTTTGAATGGGAACAAAAACAGCCAAACAAACAGTAGCATTATCCAGTACAAACATTATTAACATGAATCCAGTCATAACACAGGGAGAAGTATATCTTCGCTTGAGGTTTCATGAAATTATTTAACACACCCATGAGTTTCAGAAAATAACAAATACTCCCAACATAACAATCCGTGACATTAATAAAAAGAAAAAACATCACAATAAGCAGGAATCGGAATTGAAACTTCTTGCACTCGCTCAAGACTTTTGACAAAGTCTCCATAATGCTGCCAAAAAAAAAAAGTACGAGTTACCCAATAAGTAAAAAGACAGAAAAAGTTTAACTACTCTTTCTGTTTCAGGGTTTAGGGGCCGGAAAAATTTAAAAATAAAAAAATAAATAAAAAGAAAAAGAAAAGAGATTCCAGTTATGTGGTGGGTTGCATGGGTTCCCTCACTTCCAAAGTCCCAATCTTTCTCTGCAACTCCCTCACTTTCTTCTCACTCTTTGACCCATCAATTCCTCTCTCTCTAATTCCTCCAATTTCGCTCCTTTCTCTCCCAAACTATTTTTCAACTCTGCCACCTCACCACTCTCTTTATCCCTTTTGCTCATAGTTGGGGTTAGCTCAGGTTGGTGTAAGGATCTTAAAGTCCCACATCATTAAGGAATCACTTGCCATGTGGGTTGATAATAATTCAAGTCAATTTTAAGGGTGAATTTTCTCCTATTAACAACCACAAACTTTAAAATTCGCCTTTAAAGCCTCCTTATAAAGGAAGGGTGTCTAAATAGTTATTTTTTTCTCCTATATTTTTTTTACCGAATGAGACCTCATTTATTTCGTTAAAACCTCGGAAATGATCCACATTTTTCGTATCAATCAAGCTATAAAACAGAGAAATAACACCTTTCCCCTTAAGGTTGTATAAAAGTAACACTCACACACATAAATTTTGCACAATAAGGTTGAGTTCTACCCGTTTAACAACCACAAACTTTAAAATTCACCTTTGAAACTTTCTTATAAGGGAAGGGCGTCCAAATAGTTATTAACCCACATGCTATATTTTTTAACCAAACGAGTTCTCATTTATTTTGTTAAAACCTCAGAAATGACCCACATTATTCGTATCAATCAAGCTAGAAAATAAGGAAATAACACATTTCCCCTTAAGGTTGTGTGAAAGTAAGATTCACACGTATAGATTTTGCACAATAAGGGTGAGTTTTACCCAATTAACAACCACAAACTTTATAATTCACCTTTAAAACCTCCTTATAAAGGAAGGCTGTCCAAATAGTTATTAACCCATATGCTATATTTTTTAACCAAGCGAGAGCTAATTTATTTGGTTAAAACCTCGGAAATGATCCAAATTATTTGTATCAATCAAGTTATAAAACAGGGAAATAACACATTTCCCTTTGGGTTGCTTACGGTTAGGGCCCTAAGAAGGTTACTCTTGATAATCTTATATTTTAATTCGGTCATTATTTTGTTTGATTCAGCAAGTAATATAAGATTCATGTAATCTTTTATTACTCAAGTAATATGATAGATGATATGTGATTACCGACTCAGAGGGTATTTTAAGTTTACCCTAGTAATCCTAAATTTTTTTCTAATTTGACCCTTAGTAAAAATTATAGACACAAGCCCTTCTTTTGATGTCAAATAATAATTAACTCAACTTGTTGAATGATTTCTTTAATCTCATTAATTAATTATTTGAACCAAAAATGCCCTATATAATAATAATAATATATTATTATTATATCTTTTTGGTAATAAAATATTTTTGGAATCAAACCCCCCTTCCGGTTGTATGAAAGTAATATTCAAACGCATATATTCTGGACAATGATAAATACAGGGGAATAGCAATTCAAGAACACAGATAAAAAGCATCACAATCAGTAGGAAATGGAATTCAAACCTCTTTCACTTGCTGGAGGCATATGATACAATCTCTGAGACAGCTTTAACAACTGAACAACACAAATCGTACAATAAGTCAGAAAGATATTTACACTACTAAAATAAAAAGGATATAATAAACACAAAAAAGAAGGTTCTGCAATAAATAATTCCAGTCATTTGGTGGGTTGGCTCACATTATTACATTTTTTTTTTCTTTAAAAGAAACTATTTAACTATATTTAAGAGAGATTCATCTTCGCCGTTGTTTCGCAGATTTACCAAGTACTTACCTAAATCAAAATCATAGAGTTGTAATCTCTTATCACTAATATCAATAGAAATAACTAATTAATTTCTTCTCACTCACTGCGATAATCAAATACCGACCGAACTAGAGCATTTAAACAATTTACTGGCTTATGACAATAAAAATCGGGAGAGTGATTTTAACATAACATACCTGATCCTTTTATATTTCCCGATTCTGAAGCAACTGCAGGATCAAGATGAATCTCTGGGACATGAGAAATATTCGACCAGTTCTGTCTGCAGCTTTCACTCAGCTCAGGACACTTCTGTATCTTCAATTTTTTAAGGTTGGTGAGGTTCTGCATCCTGTCTGGCAAAGATGACAATCCTGGGCAACTTAAAATCTCAAGTTCTTGAAGTGATGTGAGATTTGAAAGCGAGGCTGGTAGTGCTGTGAGATTGGTACATGCTTCAATCCGTATGTACTGTAAAGTACTGTCAGCATCTTCAGGAAAATTCCTCTCCAGATTAAGCTTTGGACAACTGCAAATCACCATTTTCTTCAATTTGGTTAACCGTGCTATATTGCGTGGCAAACTTTCTAGATTGTCGCAATTAAGTATCAGCAGAGATCGGAGAGAAGTCAAACATTCAATTCCATTTCGTGGTAGACGCTTCTGTATTGTAGTCAAATCCAAATATCTGAGGCTGATCAGGTTTGGCAGATTATTAGGTAACAGTTGAAGATTTGAACAACGTTCAAGTCTTAAGGTCTGTAAACTTTGAAGTTTACAAATAGAATTCGGGAGTTCCTTTAAGATTGAATTCCGAGATAAGTCAAGATATCTCAAATGTTTCAATGCACCGACAGAGTTCGGCAACCCTTTAACTTGTAAACCACTTAAGCATAATAACCTGAGGTACTTATACTTGGTTGTCCATGTATTTATGAAGGACTCCGTAACACGCTCAGTTTTGAGACTTTGCATGATGATGGTCAGCAATTTGCTCAAAATAAATGGAACTTCTCCGTTATAATTTTCAAAGCCAAGAATTGACAAATGGCGAGCACTTATCTGAGTAGGGCGGATTCTGAGATCTACCGTTTTGCAGTCTTTTTGTGCCATTTTCACAACAAGATCATGTATAAGATCATGCATTTTAAATGTGAAAAAATAACCATGATCTTCAACATCTTGAAAGAAACACTTCGAAATTAATTCCTTCAAATATCGCAATCCAACATCTTCCAACTCCTCATCTTCATTATTAGTTGCAAGAAAACCATGAGCCATCCAATAATGGATCAAATAATTACTGTTAAAACAATAATCCTTAGGAAACAGAGAGCAATATGCCAAACATCGTCGCAAATGAGATGGTAAATGAGCATAACTCAATTTCAATGCTGGTATGATGCCATCTTCCTCTTGTTTTAGTTCCCACATATCACTGTCTCTAATTGCCAACCAATCAAGTGTATCTTTGTTTCCATAAAGTAGGGTTCCTAAAGTTGTCACTGCTAAAGGAATTCCACTACATTTTCTCGCAATTTCTCTCCCAAAGTTACAAAGGTCTTCATGTCTTTCGAATTCTCCCTCTTGAGACGCCCATTTTGCAAACAATTTCATCGATTCCTCCTCAGAAAGGCCTTCTAAAACATAACTAGAAACGGTGCCCATCATTTTTGCAACTCGGTTACTACGCGTAGTAACTAACATTTTACTCCCATTACGGGCTTCCAGCGTCAATATATGTTTGAATATTTCCCATTTACCATAGTTTTCATTCCACACGTCATCCAAGACCAGAAAAAATTTCTTACCAACCAATGCTCGTAGCAAGAGGTCTTCTAACTTATCGACTGCAAATTCAACTTGACTTTCACCAGTTGCAGAAGAATAAGTTTCTTTCATCAATGTAATTATATCAAAATCCTCCGGTACATGTACCCACATTTTTAGATCAAAGTGTTCATCTATCATTTTTTCATTATACACCAGTTTGGCTAGAGTAGTTTTTCCAGTACCTCCCATTCCGACTATAGAAATTATAGAGACCTTTTTATGATCTTCCTCGTTTGGTTTCATCAAAATGTCGATAATATTTTCCTTAGCAACGTCTCTCCCAAAAACTTCGGAAGGATTGACAAAGGTGTAGTTCATCACCAAGTCCCCTGAGTAAACACGTCTAAACTCACCCTTATTCTGATCATACTTGGACTTGATAACAGCCGTCGTTTCTTCTAACCTTTTCCTGATCTCTTTGATTTTTTTAGAAAATTTAATGCTCGAAAGAAATTTGTATACCGTGTTTCTCGATGAGTTCGCCACTTCAGACTCCAATTCATCCACCATATCCTCAACATCATACAACAGATCTGAAAGCGTTGCAAGCTCGCTCCGCAGCTCAATGATCTGAGCCTGTTGTTCCTGGACATTGAAGAGGTCGGCTTTGATTTTGGACAGGGTGTTTTGGAGCTTTTTTGTCTCTTCTGGAAGGTCCCACGACAAGCTTGCTTTTTGGAAATTCAGAAAGACCATTCTCGTCAAAATATTAGTTGCAATGCTCAGCGGAAATGATTCTGCCATGTTTTTATGAAGAAGGAAAGAAAAGGTGCGGTGTTTTGGTCTATATTGAGTTAACTGACTTTTCATAAACATCTATATGTGATATAAAATATAATCTATACCAACTTCGGTTTAGGTCTTGAACCGTGCACTTCATACAAATATGCCCAGCAATTTTAACGAATCTACAGATTGCTATTCTTGTCACTATCTTACAATAAGGCTAGTTAGGTCGTCTCCAAGAAGATAAGATTAAAAAAATCTGAAATGAATATTATAACATACGATTGTTTTGAAGATAAGATTAAAAAAATCTGAAATGAATACTATAACATACGATTGTTTTGGACATACACCTCGCTTGATACCGATTTTGGTTAATTAAATGGGTAATTACAGAGTCTCCGAGAGGTTAATTAGCTTAAACAAATGCAAATGGTTTTAAATATGAGAATTATTGTACATATTTTTGATTAATTAAAGGCGTAATTTTGGTATCTGCAAGAGGTGAACTTAAATAAATACAAATGGTTTAAATTAAAAATTATTATATATGGTTTCAGAATGTGCACGCCAGCTGGTGATGTATGACTTTGAGGGGGTGTTTATTTAGGATTAATGTAAGATTACTAGAGTTATCATCTTATATTACTTGATTACCATACTTGATTCTTAAGTAATATAAGATTTCGATAATCTTTAAATATCAATAGTAGTTATCGTTGGTAATATTAGAGATAATCTAATTAGCTCTATTTTCTTAGGTATTCTAAGATTGTCAGGGTAATTTTTTTTTTTTTTTTATAATTCTATCCTTTATTAATAAAATTTTAGGACAATAATGCTATTATTTTTAAATTTATTTACATGAATATGACTTTTACTATTTCATCATAATTAATTAACTTTTTAGACAAAATTACCCTTTAATTCAAAACAAATTTCAGTCCACCCAAGCCACGACCCCCACCCACCTGCCGCCCCCTGAATAATTGCAGCCTCGAATATTCCCAATAATTTTAATCTAACTTTCTAGTAATCTAATATTTCCTAAACCAAATGCCCCCTGAATAATTAAACGGCTCCTAGAGGTTAACTTAAAATAATTATTTTACTTTGTCAAAAGTAGAGGTACTGTTGTGTGTTCATTACATGTAAAATAAATTTAGGTGACCCAAATGGGCCAGTTATGTTTGTACTATTGTATGTTTCTTTCTCCGAGAAGTGGTTATAAATATAAGTGTTTTCAAGTTTTCTCTCAAAGGAGTAGAGAGGAACTGTTGAAAATGAAAATTATGATATATGGTTTTTGAATACTTAATACATCTTGCCAATTAAGAGAGTGACGTTTTACCAATCTAGGGAGCACACACATATGTCCCAATATATTATAAGTGATGCGTAGTCATAAGTTGAATGACAATAAGTTGTGGATATACTTATCTTTTATGTATTATAAAATATTATTTATATATATAACGTTGCCAATTAAGAGAGCCCTGTTTTAATTGGCAAGATGCAAAACATCACTTTATATATATACAGAGAGAGAGAGAGTGATGTTGCCAATTAAGAGAGTGATGTTGCCAACTAAAACATGAATCTCTTAATTGGCAACGTCACCATATATATATATATATGGTGACGTTTTACCAGTCAATTTTACTTGAAAGAATCTTTACTGCACATTATTCATAAAATAACAAATATATACATATATACGGTGACGTTGTCAATTAAGAGATCATGTTTTAATTAGCAAGATGTATTAAGTATTCAAAAACCATATATCATAATTTTCATTTTCAACAGGTCCTCTCTACTCCTTGAGAGAAAACTTGGAAACACTTAGGGTGTGTTTGGTTCATTATTCTAATATTTTTTAGGTTAATATTTTGAAAAAAGTAAAATTAGATGGGTATTACGATGTAAAAATTGAAAATTAATAAAAATATCCCTTACGTTTTTTTATTTACTAAATACCCGTATAATAAAATATTAAAAATTGACAAAAACACCTACAACCCACCCATTAAATATGGACAGCCAACCACCATCGCCGGAGGGTGGTCGGAGTCGTCGTATCAGCACATGATCAGCTGGATATGGCCTGTCGTGCACTGATATGGGCTTTTTTGGCTAGATCTACTTTGGATTTGGTCGAAAAAGGTCAGATTTAAGGCTAGATCTGGCCATTGATGGTCAAATCTGGCCGCATTTGGTCGTCAACGACAGCCATCTCTCAGCCATCTCTTGGTCGTCATTGACGACAATGCAGATTCAACTAGTAGTATGTCATTATACCATATTCTGATAAGCTTCCGACGGTGGTGGTCGGAATCTGGCAAATGTGGGTTGTTGGAGTGTTTTTGTCAATTTCTAAAATTTTTGGGGGTGTTTAGTTAAATTAACAAATTTAGGAGGTTTAAAAAAATTGAATAATATAGAATAATATTTTGAGAATAAGAGAATAAATGTATATTTTAGGTAGAATAGGGAATAAAATACTGAAAAATTGTGTACCAAATGAAGCCTTATAGTTATAACCACTTATGAGGGAAAGAAACATACAATAGTACAAATATAATTGACCTATTTGGGGTCATCTAAATTTATTTTACATGTAATGGACACATAACAGTACCTCTACTTTTGACAAAGTAAAAGAATTATATTAAGTTAACCTCTAGGAACCGTTTAATTATTCAAATTCATACATCACCAGCTGGCGTACACCTTCCGAAACCATATATAATAATTTTTAATTTAAACCATCTGTATTTATTTAAATTCACCTCTTGCAAATAATGCAATTACCCTTTTAATTAATCAAAATTATGTAAAATAATCCTCATATTTAAAATTATTGATACAGAAATCTACACTAACCAAAGAATTTCGATCGACCTTGGTGGGATCAGAATAGATGTACGCGTGATTATGAATAACCAACGATAGACAAATATTGAATGTAATAAAGTAAATGACAATGGAAAATTTTAAAGTGGTTTGGTGAGATAAACTCTTGAGCCTACATCAACTGTGTTTTGTATTTGTTGTGAGAGCTAACAATGAAAATTCTATGTAAAAACCGTAGCCCCTTTTTCGTCATTTGAGGGGGTTTAAACACAAGGTTTGTACAAAGGAAACAGCGAAAATAAAGAGATTACAATTGATCTGAACTGAAATTCTGATATTCTTGCGATTGAGCGTTGTGATTGCGTAGAAATTGTTGTTGATCTAGTCAATCCCGTAATATATGGGATCTGAAGTTATCTAGGAATTGATTAAATGATCATCCGGTTTGTTCGCGATCAGCTTGTGCTGAGTTGAGCTATAAGTTAACGAGCTTATGCTGGGTCAAACAATCGGTGGAGTTGTACTGATCCTGGGTAGAGCTATATACTCGTGGTAGCCAAAGCTTGCTGGAAAAATTACATATAACATCAACCATTTGCATTTGTTTAAGCTAATTAACCTCTCGGAGGCTATGTGATTACCCCTTTAATTAATAAAAATCAGCATCAAGCACGATATATGTCCAAAACAATCGTATGTTATAATATTAAATTCAGATCTTTTTAATCTTATCTTCTTGGAGATGATGTAAATAATCTCATTAGTAATCAAATTCGTATATGAAAATTTAGGATTAAGGTTTATACAAGATTCAATGTTTAAAAAATTAAAACAAAAATATAAAATAAAGTATGAGTGTATCTAGAAATTATAATGTTATTTCTAGTAGTTTAGGTTAAGATTAAATTATAATAAGTGCAAAATTCTCATATTACGTATAATTTTTTAGTTGATCGCAGCATTCTTTGGTGAATGCCTAAATTAGAGAGTTTATGAATATATCATTACACCTAAAATAAATTTATGTGATTGGTCAAATTGAAAATGAAAATTATGATATATGGTTTTTGAATACTTAATACATCTTGCCAATTAAGAGAGTGACATTTTACCAACCTAGGGAGCACACACATATGTCCTAATATATTATAAATGATGTGTAGTCATGAGTTGAATGACAAGTTGTGGATATACTTATCTTTTATGTATTATAAAATATTATTTATATATGAATAATACTACACTTACAAAAAAAATTTACAAAAATCTTTATACAAAGTGATGTACCAAAAAATGAATGGAAAAGTGAATTTAATGAGTTTCACTTTTCTATTCATTTTTTCCCACCTTACTTTGTATAGAAATCTTTGTAAGATTTATTTGTAAGTATAATATTATTGTTTATATATATGGTGACGTTGCCAATTAAGAGAGTCACGTTTTAATTGGCAAGATGCAAACATCACTTTATATATATATATATATATATATATGGTGACGTTTTACCGGTCAATTTTCCTTGAAAGAATCTTTACTACGCATCATTCATAAAATAGAACAAACATATACATATATATATGGTGACGTTGTCAATTAAGGGATCATGTTTTAATTGATTGGGTTGAACAATCAGTGGAGTCGGACTGATCTTGGGCAGAACTATATCCTCGTGGTAGCCCGAGCGTGGTGAAAAAATCACATACAACATCAACCATTTGCATTTGTTTAAGCTAATTAACCTCTCGGAGGCTATGTAATTACCCCTTTAATTAATAAAAATCAGTATCAAACGAGGTATATGTCCAAAACAATCTAATGTTATAATATTCATCTCAGATTTTTTTAATCTTATCTTCTTGGAGATGATGTAACTAATCTTATTAGCAATCAAATTCGTATATGAAAATTTAGGATTAGGGTTTATACAAGATTCAATGTTTAAAAAATTAAAACAAAATATAAAATAAAGTATGAGTGTATTTAGAAATTATAATGTTATTTCTAGTAGTTTAGGCTATGGTTAAATTATAATGAGTGCAAAATTCTCGTATTACATATAATTTGTTAGTTGATCACAACATTCTTTGGTGAATGCCTAAATTAGAGAGTCTATGAATATATCATTACACCTAAAATAAATTTAGGTGATTGGTCAAATTGTCCTTGTAGCTTTTATGTAAATTTTCTCAATTGTCATCCTCAAATTATCTAGTTGGCACTATCTAAGCAAGTCCATCCAAGTTTCCAGGTGGAATTGGTTTGTAAATTTTATTCACCAATTCCAACAATTTTAATCATTTTGACATTAACCTTTAGAGCATTATTTGTAAGTTGATGGAGACCAAACGCTTTGTGGTCCTAAATTACCGTCTCAACAATCAGTCAAGATTACATTCTAATTTTTCACAAATTTACACTTAAAAGTCTTTTAACAAGTACAACAATATTGCATTCTAATTTTTTACTTTGACGCTTTACAACAAGAGTTCGCAACATTTCTCTCTTTTATGAGCTTCTTCCACTAGAAATTTAAGTTCGAATTTTAAGAGAGAGTATGACGTTAAAAGGAGTGAGAATAATTCGTTTATAAGAAAAACTCATCACTCCAGAGAGGACAATCTAAATGCACATGTAACAAGATTCTTGCTGGTAATTTTTATTTTTATTTTTATGAAATATATAAATATGTATCTCATGCGGAAAAATGGGCGTCGGAGAAATTTCGATATGGGAAAAGAAACATAAAAATCCACGATTGCAATATAATAAACCACTAAATACTCAGTCCTCCCTACATAATTCACACATTGCGTTGCATTCTCAAGAGGAGTACTCAAGGATATATGGCCTCTTCTTCATCACAGCCTAATTCCCCTTCTTCGTCGCAGACGACTATCGCCCCTTCTTCATCTATGCCTAGTTCCCCTTCTTCGTCTCAGCCTGTTACTCCTTCATCTCAGCCTGTACCTGCTGCCCCTTCTTCATCGCAGCCCAGCGCACCTTCATAACCCCAGCAGCACGCCGCTTCTTCAACACAGGCCAGAGCCCCGACTCAAACTACTGCATCTTCTTTATTGCAGCCTAGCACTCCTACTTCAACTCAGCCTCGGCCAGTTGTCAATTCTCCATCGCAACCTAGCGCCCCCTCTTCATCTCAGCCTCTGCCTGTTCCCTCTTCTTCAGTTCAGCTTAGTGTCCCTTCTTCACCGCGGCCTGTCGCTCCTTCACTGCAGCGCATCGCCCTATCCCCACAGAATAAGGGTAAGTAGTATGTAGAAAATTAAAATAAAATTCAGCAAGTAAATAACTAGTCCAACAAACAAAAAAATAAACAAGATTTGGCAATTTTGCCTTCTGTTTTTCTTTCAGAGGATTGCCAGAATTACCTGCCATTATATAAAGCTATACTGGAAGGCAACTTGGAAATTGTACGACAACGCTGTGATGAGGATGATCATGCGTTGGAAGCCAGGATCACGATGAAACTCGACACAGCTCTTCATGTAGCTGTTGGAACAGGCAGGGGGAATCATATTGTCAAATATCTTGTGAATAAAATGTCAGCAGATCAAGTGACAGTGAAAAATAACGACGGCAACACAGTCCTTTCCGTTGCTGCAATTGTTGGCAACCAAGAAGCAGCAGAAATGATATTGAAGAAAGATGAAAAAAATCTAAGTTTAGTTGACGAGTTAAATTTTTCTGGACGGATGCCTTTGATTGAGGCAGCTCGACATGGCCAAAAGAAGATGATTACATATTTATTGCAATTCAGTGGTAAATATTTGGCCTTTGTTACCGGAACAAAGATTCAATATAGTTCTGGTGTTTCTTTCATAAATTCGCTTATAACTGCTGGATTTTATGGTGAGTTATCTCTTTCTCTTACCACTAGTACTAGTACTACTAAACGAGCAGATATTAATGAGATAATTAAATCTGACTTTCATGTACTATATAGTCCTTCACTAACATGGTACATGGATGGTCACTTTTTTTCTTAAAATTCAGGTCACGTTTATTCGGGAATGTCCACATTTATCAGTCCTGGTTTAAATTTTTTTTTTTTTATGGCGAGTAATCGTTAAAAAACAAAATTTGAGTTAAAAAATAATTGTACATAAAAAAACTAGTGGTAATGAACAGAATTCGGATTTAAAAGCATTTCAACATTAACATTTAGAGCCACTAAGTATATATCAAAACATGTACTTTTTTATGCATCCAACGCATGGCCAATTAAAAATTTTGGTAGTGCAGTTTTCATTATTTTACTTCAATAACTTATAGTTTCAACCAATTTTTTCATTTTGAAATTTTAAATTAACCATAAATTCATGTGCATCCTTATGTCTCAGACTTGACACTAGAACTGCTTGAGAAATATGAAGGTCGTTTAGCTACAAAGAAGTTGTCTTCTGGTGAGTCTCTTTTGAGAGCAATAGCAGGAAAGCAATCTGCATTTGCTAGTGGAAGACGAAAAAGGCTTGCCAGTGGAAGACGAAAAAAGCTAAAGTTTTGGCAATACCTTAACCTTTTTAAGCGTGAGTATAAGCTTCTCAGATAATTACTAATCTTCAATCATCCATCTCATGAAGATCCTTGTTATTGTTATTATTATTTCTCTATTTCTGCATTTTACTTAATAAAAAATTGCTCTTCCCGCATCATGTATTAATAAGCTCTATTCTTTGAGTTGTATTATACGAAAGAAGACATTTAAGATGTTTTCACATAAACTCAATTTTAGAGTTTAATTGTAAACTATTAATAAGCCCTATTCTTCAAGTACTATATTATTAATATAATATAGTACATGTAAATAGATATAAGAATGGTACATTTGTAGTTATGTACAAGAGGGATACTAGGTTTGCTACATATAATGGTACATACGAATTTATCTATAACTATACAACATCGATCTTGGGTTTAAAATGTTAGTTTGACTAAAGGTTGCAAAAAACCTTGAGGCAACCATCGTTCTTTTGGCTTAACCAAATCCCACTTTAAATTCTTAGTTTTAGAAATAGTCACAAGCAGTTTATTATGTAACGCATTTAATTGACGTTCGTTTCAATAATCAGTTAATTATTTTGCCATACGTCAGACCAAATACTTCATAATTCTTTTTAGGTAAGAAACTCTAGGATGTTTTCTTTTACTTTTCAATATTTTTACTTAGTTACGTAGCCAGTTTAATTTGCAGTTCGGAGTCATTTAAGGGAAGTAAGAGAGAAAAAGTTGAAGCATGACAAAGCACTTAAACTTGTCAAACACTTGTGTGAGGAAATTACAAAGAATCTAGACCATGAACAAGCTTCCTCAATTTTGGAACCACCGCTCCTTTTAGCAGCAGAATTGGGGATTTGTGAAGTTGTGGAAGAGATTATAAAGTCATTTCCTGATGCAATCTGGTTTACAAATGATGAGAAACAAAATGTATTCCAGTTGGCAGTCATGAATCGTCAAGAGGAAGTATTTAACCTCATATTTCGAATAAGTGATCACAAAAATTTGTTGTTGATGTCTCATGATGATAAAGAAAACAACATCTTGCACCTAGCTGGAAGATTGGCACCAGGAACAAGGTTTAAATCAACTAAACCTTGTTCCTGGTGCAGCTTTGCAGATGCAACGTGAGTTACATTGGTTTAAGGTAAGACTGATTTAAAATTAATGCTATATATTTTAAATTTCTTTCCAATACAATTCTTGTTTCCGCTAGGTTTAAATAATAATAATTAAAAAATGCATGAATTATTACCCTCCGAGGTACTAATTTTTGTACACTTTAGCAATGATTGGCTGATGATTGATGTCAACTAATTAGTACAATAAAAAATGTATCTTACACTTAGGTTTAATAAGCCACCTCATATGAAACTTGAATGTTAGCTGATGGTTGACGTCAACAAATTAGCATTATAAAAATATATACCTTCCACTTAGGTTCAGTAGATCCCTTCACATAAAACTTGCATTTTTATTCTTTCGAAAGTAAGTTGAAGTTGCAAACCTGGCATATGTATGTATGTATGTATTTGGTGACACACACACATATATATAT